>NC_087389.1:220000-221243 GCF_963675165.1 Halichondria panicea
GCAGCTAGAGAAACTTAAGTCGTTGTAAAAATAAGATTTTGCAACAATCATGTTTGAAAGGCCAAATGTTCTAAATTTTACGATTTACATACTTGTTAAAGATTTGCTTGAGGATGTTATCCAGGTGTGCTACCACCTCTCCATTGTAACAGCTGCTCTCCTCTGCCACTAACACACTCCTTGCTCTCAGGAGAGGGTCCAGGAGCTCATCGCACATCACAGTGAACACTTTCTTTTGGTTGCCTTGACTGCCTTGAAGGTACACAAAGAATCGAAGGAACGACATCAAAGATGGAAAATAGGTCAACATTTGTGGGCCAGATTTTGCCGTTAGAGCAAGAAGAATATTGCGGAGTAGTGATACCTGAAAGTGTAGCGCTCAAAGTAGGTCTATCTTAAAACTATACACAAAAAGTATAAACTTACAGATAGCTCAAACTTGAACAAGACAGACGGTAGAGGTGATCCAGTCATGATACACTGTAAACTATCCACCACACTTTTAGTGCACTGCTCTGAATCGACCAATCGAATAGCAGCAGATATGCTCTGCATGGACATTATAATAATAACTCCATGAACGCTCTTATTCCACCTCACCTCAAATACATGCACAGTCAGTATAGAATCATCAGGGCACCATTTCCCAGTATTTATGACAGTCTTCAATATAACTGAGAGAAATTTAAACAGGGACGTCATCAACTCTTCGTTTATGGAATACGTCTTCTTATCAATGGAGCAGATCTGATCACAGGTCCACTTGAGGATGCTCTTGGTAGCACTGGTATTCCTCCATAGATAGCAGGCCACTTTGAGCCTATCCAAGACCTTTAGGGAGCGATCAGTGAGGGCTTGCTCCAGCTTTTCCATCTTCTCCATCTCTTTTTTGTGCCACGTGGGTAGTTGTTACCACGTGGGTGAGGTATTTACATAAGAGCTGTTGTGGGCACTACTGTTGTCATGACAACTGAAGACCACCCACCACATCTTGAAGGAGGTTTAGGCTCCGCCCACCTAGAAAATACAACCATGGCTACTATCTAACAACTAACCCTGAGTCAAGATGGTTGATTCATCAAGACACTCCACGTTCCCCCCTCTGCTAGGGAGATACAACTCTCAGATCAACACTGAAGGAGTGCCTATGGGTGCCAGATGCTCAAGTGGGATCAAGTCTCTCCTGGATCACCATAAGATAGCATCAAACTCCCAACAAACGCCAAAACTGGACAAAGCTGTT
>NC_087389.1:3259829-3262329 GCF_963675165.1 Halichondria panicea
GCGGATGCCACGCACACACATACACACACACATGCACACTGTACACACACACTCACACACCACACACACACACACACACACACACACACACACACACACACACACACACAGACACACACTGTACACACACACACTGTACACACAGACACACACACACACACTCACACTGTACACACACTGTACACACACACACACACACTAACATCTAATTATTTTTACTAATGGCAAATCCAACCAAGGTTAGATCTTATACATGTAGCTACAAGCGCCTAAAGTAAGATGATACACCCAGATATGGGAATCACATGAGCCTAAACAAAATCGTCATGGTACTACAAAACTGAGAACAAAGAGACAGAAACAAAAGAGCTGACAATAATGGAAAAGAAAGAGACTGACATTGTCACGTGGGTTCCATTTTGCTTAACTTAATTACTTATATACACAATAACTATAAGGTAGCAAATTTGAAGTACTTCCTAAACAAAAAAATTTAGCTTGCTTTTTCAACTGCATGTTTTGTGGTGTTTAACCATAGAGTCTATGGTTTGACAGTCACACCCGGACTCCGCATGTATGGGAGTGGTCCCGCCTTTCCTCGAGCTATCCACAAGTCAGGAAATTAAAGGGACCGAAACTTGTGGACTGGCAATGACGGGTCTGGTGCTCCTCTGAAGACCGGAAAAAAATTATATAAATTGTCAATTGAATGTCCTTCATAAAAATAAATGTGCATCCCATTTGAGTCAAAATGGTACGCTTCAGCGGATCCAACCCAGTTAGCTATAATACGAATATTTCTTCTCAGCATCAAAAAGACACAGCATAAGTTAAAATAATGTTGTTAGACTGCATACATTTACAAATAACATATGATATATATGTATATATTCTATGAACTGAAAATCAGCATCTTCCTGTTTGAGAAATTTGAATTTTTAAATTATATGAGTCAGCAAGGTCTCAGTGGACAGATATACACCCAACTTTTATTATTTTTTATTTCAATCTCTCAAACACACACTGTACACACACACTCACACACTACACACATGTGTGTGGTGTGTGCGTGCGTGTGTGTGTGGTGTGTGTGAGTGTGTGTGTGCCCGCGCATGTGTGTGTGCGTGTTTGTGTCCCCTGTATGTGCGTGTGTGTGTACCCCTGTGTGTGCGTGCGTGTGTGTGTGTGTGTGTGCCTGCTTATGTGTGTGGTGTGTGTGAGTGTGTGTGCCCCCAGTGTGTGCCCCCCGTGAGTGCCTGTGTGTGTGTGTTTGTATGTGTGCCTATGTGTGTGTGCCCCCTGTGTGTGCGTGCGTGTGTGTGTGCCCCTGTGTGTGTGTGGTGTGTGTGAGTGTGTGTGTTGTGTGCCCCCTGTGTTTTGTGCCCTCTGGTGTGTGTGTGTGTGTGTGTGTGTGTGTGCGTGTGTGTGTGTGTGTGTGCGTGTGTGTGCCCCTGTGTGTGTGTGTCCCTCCCTGTGTTGTATTCACCCTCTGTGTGCGTGTGTGCATGTATGTGGTGTGTGCGTGCGTGTGTATGTGGTGTGTAAGTGTGTGTGTGTGTGTGTGTGTGCCCGAGCGGTGTGTGTGTGCGTGTTTGTATCCCCTGTATGTGCGTGTGTGCGTGCCCCTGTGTGTGCGTGCATGTGTGTGTGTGTGTGTGTGTGCCTGCTTATGTGTGTGGTGTGTGTGAGTGTGTGTGCCCCCTGTGTGTGCCCCCCGTGTGTGCCTGTGTGTGTGTTTGTATGTGTGTCTATGTGTGTGTGTGCCCCCTTGTGTGTGTGTGCGTGTGTGTGTGTGTGTGTGCCCCTGTGTGTGCATGTGTGCGTGTGGTGTGTGAGTGTGTGTGTGTGCGTGTGTGTGTTGTGTGTCCCCTGTGTTGTGTGCCCTCTGGTGTGTGCGCGTGTGTGTGTGTGTGTATGCCCCCTGTCTGTGTGTGTGATACACAGGGGGAACACGCACTCAACACAGGGGGGCACACAAACACACACACACACATTCACGTACACCAGGCACACAAACACACACACACACACGCGCCCACACACACACACCCACACACATACACACACACACACACGCACACAGGGACACACAAACAAACACACACACACCCACACGCACACACAGAGGCACACAACACAGCGACAAACACACACACACACACAGGGGGCACACACACACATACAGGGGGCACACAAATACACACGTACCCACACGCACACACAGGGGCACACACGCACATACAGGGGGCACACAAATACACACACACGCACACACAGGGGGCACACACACTCACACACATGCGGTACACATCACAGGGGGCACACAGGGACACACAGTGGCACAAACTAACAAAGGGGCACAAACACACGCACGCATACGCACACAAAGGGTGCACACACACACGCAAAGTCACACACATACACACACAGGGGGAACACACACACACACAGACACACTCACACACAGACACAGAAGCACACACACAAACGCACACACACA
>NC_087389.1:3277329-3279829 GCF_963675165.1 Halichondria panicea
GCACACACCCGCGCACACACACACACACACACACACACACACACACACTCACCCACACTCACACACAGGGGCACACAACACAGGGGGCACACACACGCGGATGCCACGCACACGCACACAAACACACACACATACACACTGCACACACACACACACACACACACCATTTGATTGGGAGGGGCCTGCCCACCCCAATACCTTTTGTATACACTTTAATCAAACACACACACACACACACATAGGGGGCACACACACACACATACACACACGTACACGCACACGTACACGCACACACAGGGGGCACACACACCCACACACACACACACACCCGCACACACACACACACAGGGGCACACAAACACACACCGCACACACACGCAGAGGCACACACTCACACTCATGCACACACAGGGGGTACACACACACAAACACACACACACGCACACACACGCACAAACAGGGGGCATACAAACACACACACACACACGCGCGTGCCACACGCATTCACAGGGACACACACACACACGCGTGCACGAACCCACACGCATTCACTGGGGCACACAACACAGGGCGCACAAACACACACACACACACACACGCAAACATACGCACACACAGGAGGCACTCCGGGGCACACACACACACTAACACTAATACATGCACAAGCACACGCACACGCACACGCACACGCACACACGCATTCACAGGGACACACACACGCGTGCACGAACCCACACGCATTCACTGGGGCACACAACACAGGGGGGCACAAACACACACACACACACACACGCAAACATACGCACACACAGGAGGCACTCAGGGGCACACACACACACTAACACTAATACATGCACACGCACACGCACACACGCGCACACACACGCACACACACATACACACTCACGCACACGCACACACACACACACATGCACACACAGGCACACACAGGGGGCACACACACCCGCTCACACACACACACACACACAGGGGTAACAAGAATTCACACGCACTCACACACATGCGGCACACAACACAGCACAAACACACACACTCACACACAAGGGGCACACCTAGTACACAAACACAGCACAAACACACACACTCACACACAAGGGGCACACCGAGCACACAAACACACACACACATACACATACAGGGGGCACTCACACACACACCTCAGTCACACACACGCACACACAGGAGGCACACACACGCGGACGCCACGCACATGCACACACACGCACACACACACACACATTCACACACACACACATGCACACACACTCACGCACACTCACGCACATGCACACACACGCACACACAGGGGGCACACACACCCACACACCCGCTCACACACACACACACACAAGGTAACACGAATTCACACGCACTCACACACATGCAGCACACAACACAGCACAAACACACACACACAAACACACTCACACACAAGGGGCACACCGAGCACACAAACACACACACATACACATACAGGGGGCACACACACACACACACACACACGTCGGTCACACACACGCACACACAGGGGGCACACACACACACACACACGCAAACACGCGCAAACACCACACACACGCGCACGCGGACCCCTCGCACTCACACACACACACACACACACACACACACACTAACACACGCACAAACACACACACACACATACACACACACACACACACACACGCAAACATACGCACACACAGTCCATACGCACACACAACCCACACAAACACTAACACTAATGCACACACAGGAGGCACACACACGCGGACGCCACGCACATGCACACACATGCACAAACACATACACACACACACACACACACACACACACACGCACACGCAAACATACGCACACACAGGAGGCACTCAGGGGCACACACACACACACTAACACTAAGGGGGCACTCACACGCGGACGCCACGCACACGCACATGCACACGCACACACAGGGAGCACACACACACACATACACACTCACGCACACGCACACATACAAGGGATACACACAGGGGGCACACGCACACACCCGCTCACACACACACACACGCAGGGGTAACAAGAATTTACACGCACTCACACACATGCGGCACATGCGGCACACAACACAGGGGGACATACAAACACACACACACACTTACACACAAGCGGCACACCGAGCACACAAACACACACAAACACACACACACACACACGCTCACGCACACGCACACACACACAGGGGGCACACACAAGGGGCACACCGAGCACACAAACACACACACACACACACGCTCACGCACACGCACACACACACAGGGGGCACACACACACACACACGCACACACACGCATACGCACACACAGGGGCACACACACACACTCACACATATACACTCACACGCACACATACGCACACACAGGAGGGCACACGCACACACCCGCTCACACACACACACACGCCGGGGTAACACGAATTCACACGCACTCACACACATGCG
>NC_087389.1:3884829-4062419 GCF_963675165.1 Halichondria panicea
AAATGTGGCACAACAATCAGGCGCTTCAGACTGTGGATTGTTTGCTATCGCTTTCATTACGCATTTAGCACATAGCCTAAACCCCTGCTACTGCAATTTCAAACAAAATGCAATGAGAGAGCATTTCTTGAAATGCATTGACCAAGCAACCATGACACCCTTTCCGACTAACTCACAAAGAACAGCCAGATTAGCGATAACAAAAGAAATAGTGGAGATTCAATTGTATTGCTATTGTAGACTGCCTGATAATGGCTCAAAAATGGTTGAGTGTGAGAGCAGCAGGTGTAAACTGGGAGGCTGGTTTCACCTCAAGTGTGTCAATGCTTTCGAAGTGAAGAAAAACAATAAATAGATCTGTAACAATTGTAGAGGAGTATAATTTTTACAATTCACAATGCAATGCATTTTCATTTCACAATGCCCCCTATAATTATACTTTAAATTCATAATAATTATACATAATAATTTATATATATAAAGCTATATACCTATACTATATAGCTATAGACTTATAATTATCAGTATAGCTATAGTGAAACCCATAATAACTAGCTAGCTATAGCTATAGATCCACTGCACGTCATGCAGGAGAATTTGGAAGAGCTGGAATAAGAAGGACAGCTGGTAGAAGAATAGTTTAAACCTGGAACAACATGAACAATGTGTTGCCGTGATGATATAGACTTTATAGAGCTGTTATGGGCCCCTGCAGTCCTTGAAATCTTCTGAAATCTTTTGAAATCTTCTGAAATCTTCTAAAATCTTTTGAAATCTCTAAAATCATTGAAATCTTCCAAAATCTTCTGAAATCTCTAAAATCTTCGAAATCTCTGAAATCTGTAAAATCTTGTAAAATCTCCTGAATCTCGAGATTTTAAAATCCCGTACACAAATTTTCATAGTGTCGGACCCCTCGTGCGACACCCAGGAGCTCAGCAATTTTCTGACCTCTAAAAGTAGCGACAGCTGCGTTGACAATTATTTTTTAATGTCGCGTTCTTAAATAGAGGTAAATGTAGATCTAGCCACTCCCTAGCCTCGATTGTAGCCCACTGGAGTCCTGAAATCGAGGCAAGTAGACTCTGTAAAGTTACCTCCAATTAGATGCGACCCTCTAAATATGCGACACCAGGACTTCAATATAATTTTTCAACCTCCAAAAGGTGCGACCTCCGGCAATTTTCTTATGAGCGCACGTGATAAAACCTGCCGGTGGATGACGCGCGTCCAACCTCCTCTGGTAAATGTACTATACAGAGGAGAGGAATGCCAGTGTCAAAAGGTCACTAATTAAAACACCATGTTTTACATGTAAAACCAAAACTGAGTTTACCCTCGCGCCCCTGAGTTTATACACCACCAATAGCTTGATCCTCTTTATAATCACAACAGAAATCGGTTGAGCTATCGCGCCCCAGAGGAATCAGCTTGAGAGAGGAGATCCAGGATTTAATTGCAACCTTTGACCTTTTATTGCATTCTTCTAAACCACAAGATATGGAAAATAGCCTGCCGTGGCTAGAGAATAAATTTTGATATACTGGCTTGCTGCACTGGATAGATCTAGGTGTATAGTAAGCTTTCCAAGCAGGCAACAGCAAAGAACAGAAGCGCTAAGCTGCTATATGCAGCAAAGGTCAAGAACCCAGAACAAGAATGTTTAATCCTTCATTAAACGTGACCCTATTGACCCTGGCATTCCTCCTCTGACTTTACATGTACTAGGTCTAGTCAGAGTAGTCTTGTCTAGATCTAGTCTACGTCTGTGTTGGACACTGAGGTTAGTTACTATATCAATGATGTATGTATAGAGTGCATTGTTTACATTTATACACATACAGTAGTCATAAAGTCGTAAACAATTGATTGCAAATTGCAAGGACGGCACTAAGAGTGTTCACCACTTTACGAGTTGCTGCTCCAAGACATCTGCTTTTGAGAGAGCGGAGGAGCATGGCGCTCTCAGCTGGTAAGAGTCTAGAGACATTGGAGTTTGTCAACAGTGCTGTGAAGAGTCTCCCTCTTGACAGTGAGGAGGAGAACTACGTACGAACCGTCCAAGGTGAGGAAGAAAGGGGTGTGTTACAGTAGTGTGTATCCTCATTTCCGGGTGACTATATACATCAAGTTAGAGCTGTGCTTGAAATGAGTTATATGCAGTATTCAGAAATTAATCAATAATTTAAACTAATCCTTGAGTATTCAGATCAAATTGAAGCAATCTATTTGATGCAATAGTTGACTAACCCACCATTGCCTGACAGGTGCCTGTTTCTCACGAGTTCGGCCCACCCCCCTCACCAACCCATCTCTGGTGGTCCACTCAGACGACGCCTTCTCCTTGTTGGACCTCCCCTCGTCTGAGATACAAAGGGAGGAGTTCATTGAGTACTTCAGTGGGAACAAGATTCTACCCGGCTCTGAGCCAGCTGCTCACTGTTACTGTGGACACCAGTTTGGGAACTTTGCCGGACAGCTGGGGGATGGATGTGCAATGTGAGAGGCTAAATGAACCTTACATGTATTTCGATCGATTGTGAACTGAAAAATTATCTCCTTTCATTGATTTCCTAGATTGAGATGTATGCCATTGACTAGTTGAGAATTTAAATATCGAGCTACATATACTTTTCAGATAATTTTATTGCCCCATTATTTTCTCCAACCCAGTCTCCTAGGTGAGGTGCGGACGGATAGGGGTGATCGTTGGGAGGTACAGCTGAAGGGGTCAGGGAAAACCCCCTTCTCTCGTCAGGCTGACGGGAGGAAGGTGCTCAGATCCAGCATCAGGGAGTTCCTATGCTCAGAAGTGCGTTCATCTCATTAACGAGTTTGGCCTGGCAAATACATGTAAAGGGTTGGCACGAAAATAGTGGTTTACTGCAGAATGCTGTACAACATTTTTACTGAACCTACACATAATTATGATATTTGCTTTTTGCAGTAACTGTCTGTACGATAATACGTATAGTACCTAAAATCTTTCTGCTTTTGTACAGGCAATGCATCACCTTGGTGTCCCCAGTACTAGAGGTGAGTTTTAAACGGGCCAAAAGATCCTAATTGATTGTCTTTTCTTCTAGTTTCGGTACATACATGTACACCATTTATTATGTAGTACCACATACGTAGTACTACATGTATTCAATCCAGGTACCCTTTTTAATTATCAATGCTTTCAGTTTCATATGTTGCTTTGCCCCTCCCCTTACAGCTGGCTCGTGTATCACATCAGACGACCGAGTGATTCGTGACATCCTTTATAACGGCAACCCCATTCAAGAGAGGGCCACAGTCATCAGTAGGATCTCACCAACCTTCCTCAGGTGGGCTCAGGTGTCGTAAGCTAGCTAGAAAGTGAACAAGCAAGGCAACCCTAACTGGATCTATATCACACTATTTATGTTACAGTTCATTTTACAGTTTATTTCACAACATTTAAACTTTAATGGCAACTAACAGTGGCAACTAGCAATGAAAAGAGGTCCGTATACACCAAGTCGAAGAGGATCGTATTTCTTACCTGATGGGCCTAAACAGACCCATGCGTGTTGCTGCTTTTACGAATCAGTAACTGTGCACATTTCATTTATACATGTACAGTCCTTAAAATAGGCTTTACTGTACAGTACATAGCAATAAGTATGAGATTAACATAACCGTATCTTTCCACAGATTTGGCTCATTTGAGATCCTGAAGACTCGTGACCCCCAGACTGGGAGGACTGGACCCAGTGTGGGCAGGACGGAGGTGCTCGAGCAACTCATCGACTACACCACTGACAACTTCTTCAAAGAGGTACAGTATACACAAGACGACAGTGTACATATATACATGCTGAGTTCGATACGGCAATTTTATAATACGGTATAATTATGGTTACTAAGTTGTTTCACGGTCTCCCTGTTGTGATTTGATTGTGTTCTCAAAGTTTTCCATTGTAGACACTGGTCTTACGCTAACTCATACCTGCGTGCGTATATACACACTGTATAGCTAGATTATTGTATCCAGGTCCACTCTGCTCATCCTGACGATCGAGGCAAGAGAGTGGCTGGCTTCTTTGAAGAGGTGTGTCGGAGAACAGCCAGACTGGTTGCCCTCTGGCAGTCTGTTGGATTTTGTCATGGGTGAGTGCTTCGTATTATGTGTGCGTCGATAGAATACACAATTAAGTTTATGAGTAAGGAGGACAAATATAAGCTATAGCTAAGGTTTGCTTCTTTCTGGGCAGTGCAAATTCCCACCACAGTTGCCGAAATTGATTTTCAGCATGCTAATATTTCTTTCTTTCTTCTCACAGTGTTCTAAACACTGACAACATGAGCATCATTGGAGTTACCATTGACTACGGACCGTTCGGCTTCTTGGACCGATATGATCCTGGACACATCTGCAACGGCTCAGGTGAGTTTGGTAGTGTTCTGTAATGTGCTCATTGAACCTGTTAGCCTGACACTGGCTAGTTGGTTGTATTAAGAGCTCACCATTGCTTTAGTTAGTGAAACCTGGCTTTTGTGGTCACTCGATCCACCCTCTACATGTATACAAACTAAACCCAAGTCTCACCATGCATGCATAGAATGTATGTGTGTACAGCCCGCATGTGTTTGTGGTCCACCTCTAGCCACGCTACACAATGATGTAGTCTGTCCAATGATGACTATATATATACAGTGTATGCAGATATATTTCTGCGTTGCAACTACATTTCTCTCACCATATCATACATTCCTAGACCACCACCATCCTAGTACCAGTACCAATTTTCTAACCAGTCGTCTGTCATAATTATAGTAACCACATGTACCTCTCTCCCTTTATCTTACAGACGATGGCGGTCGCTACTCTTTCTCTCGTCAGCCAGCCATCTGTCGTTGGAATTTGAACAAGCTGGCGGAGGCCCTCCATGACTACCTGGATGATCAGGAGGTCGAAAAAAGTCTGGAGATGTGAGTGGGTGTTGCTGTAATCACAATATCCCTACTAGTCTAAGGGCAAGTACATGTACATGTATCAGGAGGAAAATCAGGCTGTATATAAACTTGTATGTCTACACTAGAAGGATTAACGGTGTACGATGATGTACGTATGGCTAAATTAATGCATAGGAGTATGTCATGTCCGTTACATGCAGATTTGATGAAGAATTTGAGAAAAATTATTTGTCAAAAATGAGGCGAAAGGTACAGTCATGTACTGTCTAATACAGTGTATGACTTAATTGTATTGTCTTGTACTATTACAATGTTACCTTATAATGTACGCTGATGTATGCTTGTTAACGGTGCTAGTACCACAATTATTTATCTCTTTACAGCTGGGACTACTGCATCACGAGCTTCCCAATGATAGGTTAGTGTATATACTGTTGTGTGGCTTATATACACGTAATATGTACTTGTCTTTTTCCACAGTGATCTGATTGAATCTCTATTTGATGTGATGCATAAAACTGGTACGTATAATTATGATACATGTACATGTAGATATACGCTAAACGTGTCATTTGCTACCTCATAGGTTGTGATTTTACGAATGGTTTCCAAGCACTGTCCCTCATATCCCCTCAAGGCAACCCTGGGGAAAGGTTTGTGAAACATGTTATGTTACGTCTTATTAATTTTCAGTCTTAGCACGGTAAACAATGCATCTCACTGACCTCCCTCCCTAATCTGAATCTGAACCCTTAATAATATCCGCCCAACATGAATTTATGTCTGTCTCGAATATAAGTTAATTATTATGACTCACTCATAAAGTCTAGCTTTCACAGTACATGAATTTGTAATTAACGCTAAAATAATTATGTTCGCGCTAATAATAAAACGCATTTAAAAAATTATGAGGATAAAAAACCTTTTCTTACAAAATGTGCAGTATGCTAAGCAAGCTAGCCTATATCTGACTCCCAATTTCCATTCAAGTCAAATTAACTTATACAAATATTGTGCTAATTTGCTGCAAATCCGCCAAAATTATTACACTAAAAACAGCTAGAGAAAAATCTGAAAACACTAAAATTACTACCCGTCTATAATAATAGTAGCCTTAAGGTATTCAGTTAGTTCAGTATATACCCTGGACCACCCTCACTGATTCGTCATGGTAAAGTTGTTTACTTTCATCCAGTGATTCTACCGTGGAGACCATTCTCGATCAGTGCAGCTCCCCAGAAGAGATCGTCAGGGGTTACAGACCATCCATGCATCCAAGGTCAGTATAGTTATGTTTACCACCAACTGTGTACATGCATGTACATGCATGTACACCCTGCACACATTACAGTGTACAACAGCTGTATGGTATGTATAACTGCACCATGCTGTAACTAAAACACAGCATTTACACGTAATTACATGTACATGTACCATTCAATAGTATGTGCATCGTAAAGGATTCCTGCAGCCAGTGATCTTAAAATTGTAGGGCCACTTCAAGCTACGTGTAGCTGCATGTGTACCTCTAATTACAGTAGCCGTATACATCTCACAGACAGCTGCAGATGTTCCAGGCATTGATGCAGAGCTCACCTGACATACTAGCAACACTGGGAGTATCCTCCGAGTCCATCACTGCCGAACTTCAGCGACTAGAGACCATCCAAAAGCTCAAAGTAAGCAAAGTTGCTCATTTTGCGTATAATTATATTGACGTGATTTACTATCAACCTACATGTAACATTCATGATCAATTTGTGTATCAAGTACCTACGTGCATGTGTACATGTAGTCCATTGCCTAGCAGCCAACGAGTGGGTTTATAGGAACTGTATTTTGGGCCAATCGTTGCACATGATCTTATGTTGCACAGTGGAACACGTATACATAATTGACATGCACCTTGAGGAACAACATTATATAATTATACGTGGCCTTTGTTGAGGGATTGTTGTTTTATATACACGGACCGTTTATTTGAGCCCTGGGTGCCTGGCCTTTATTCCAGGGTGCCCAATAAAAGCGGTTTCACTATAATAAAACTTATCACTACCCTCACACCATGCTACACCACAGACAATGTCAGTTGAGGAGAAGAGGGAAAGAGATAAAGAGACCTGGACACTCTGGATAAAAACATACAGGTACATACACAGGCCGTGTATGTTATGCTAACTATATATAACTGAGTGGACCAATTAAAGTATAACTGTGGCATGCAATCACAAGTGACCAGTTTTGTTCTCACTGTAGTGAGAGACTGTCTCAAGAAATTGAGGGACTGGATGCAAGTGAGGTGAGAATCTCGTGAAATCAGTACATTTTGTGTGACATTTTGTTGTACTACACTACATAATTATGTTATAATTCTTGATTATGCGTTGCGCAGGTCTGTCGGAACAGAGTTAAAGTGATGGCTCAAAACAATCCGAAGTGTATTCTTCGGAATCACATTGCTCAGAAAGCAATTGAACTCGCAGAAGAGGGAGACTACTCTGAGGTGCGTATACATTGTACATGTGTACGTGCATGTACATAGAAAGTATGCTACATGTTCTCTTTCTGAATAATTGTGACAGGCTCTGGGAAGAGTCCAATTGGCGCAAGCTATAATTTTTGCGATCTATATACCAGATGATAAGAGTAAAAAATTGCCTACGCATTGATATGCTTAGTGTGCACATACCTCGTTCCATGACTGAGTTATGCGCGTTGGAAACTCGAAGCTGTAAAACAGCAGTATTGAGAAATGCCCACTCAAAGATTGCTAAATTGGGAAAGGTAATGGTGGCTGGCTTAGACAAAGCGCTTTGTTGGAAAGAGTTGGATTCAGAGCATCAGATTTTGCAGAGAGGTAGTAGAAAGACTGTAGATAACTATAAGCCAATAAAAAAATGTTTATGATGATTCCATGTGGTGTACATTATCATACCATTACCGTAGTACACATGTACCGTATAGCGGGAAATTTTCGTGGAGTGCAAAATTTCGCGTTTTTTGAGGGCAGAGCAGTAACACGAAAACTAAAACCAGGATAACTCCCACGCACCGGTATTTTCACATGCAAAGCTATTGGTGGGTGTGGTTTTCTGGCATTGAAACGCGAATATTAGAACCCACAAACATTTCTGCTGAGGGCTCTGGAGCCGAATATCGAAAATTTGCACCCACAAAATTTTCCCGCTATACAGTAAGCCTTGGGATCACTATACTAAAAAAGAATCACGTGTCTTAATTTTTACAATTACACACATCTTATTTCTAGGTTCGAAAGGTTTTACAGATTCTCAAGAAACCTTACTGTACCCCACAAGATAGAGGAACTGCTGAGACGGTTGAACCTATGACAGTAACGGATCTTAGTTGTGCTAACAATGTTAAGGAGGGGGATGTGTACTTCAGTAAACCACCTATCGTTGCCTTGGGCACAGTCGTCACCTGATCTTCGTAAATCCTGCCACATCAGGTGAAACGTGAAACATGCGTGTGTTACGTATTTAGGTTAACACGGTCATTATTTAGCATAATTTTTGCAGTGTGCTGTGCTGTTGAAGCAGAAATGCGAACAGTCAAACAAGAAATCACAAGTCTTTTTGAGACAGTATAAAGAACTGCATTTGTAAAGACTTGTTTATGACGGAATCGCTGTAAATCCCGCATAGGGAGCAGCTTTTCTTGAAAGTTCTTGTTTGTCTGTATAATTATAAACGTATACTTTTTATGCAAGTGTACAGTGTGTAATATAAACTGTTATCTGTTTGTCATACCGTGTCATCAAAATTAAAAGTAATTTAGACCAACTGCTTGTTTTTGAACAGAAACTAAAACAATTGTGCATGCACCGTACAGTTATGATAGCTGGAGATTTGTATGCTATGCTGGTTATAATGTTTTGTTTATGTTGCAACATAATTATGAAATTGTTTTACAGTTATGATAGCAGCTGGAGATTTGTATGCCATGGGTTAATAATTAGTGTTTTGTTGATGTTGCAACATATACAGTTATGATAGCTGGAGATTTGTATGCTGTGCTGGTTAATAAGTATTTGCAACATGTTCCAGTACATTATATTGGTCTTTCTCGCAATTTAAATACACGATAATGAAGTTGCATGGCTATAGCATCAGTTCCACTATGACCCTCACACTGCTTTATGCGTGTGCAACTCTTCAAGGCCTGCCTCTAGCTACTGCTGGTAATTCTGAACAAGCTAATAGTACCACTTATTATGTGCGAGGAAAAGACACAAACTCGTCATTGTGCCCTGCTGACGTTGAAATCGGCCATTGTCAGACACTTGATTTCTACGCTGAAAATGGACGTTTTACGAGCCATCGTTCTTTCGTCTTTTTAAGTGGAACACACCAACTATCTCAAGAAGTTATTCTTAGAGGCATTACAGGATTATCAATGGTTGGAGTTCAAGGTTCCACTAACTGCTCAATAATTTGTACCACTGCCTCAGCCGGTTTTGCTTTTTTTGACGTCACATTTCTGCATATCAGTGACTTAAATATCCACAATTGTGGTATACACAAACAAGACTTTCAACTAGCTGCAGCTTTGATTATTAAGGACTCAACTAATGCATCTCTTAACAGATTAGTAGTCACAAACACGACGGGAGGCTATGGCCTCATAACAATCAACACACACGACCTTCTCTCTATCACCAACTCAATATTTGCTTACAATAAAAATGACTCACACTGGGAAGGAGGGAACACGAGGATAATCTTTAGCGTTTGCGAAGATTTTGAGCCCAAGTTTGTTGTCATCAAAAACACTACTTTTCATCATGGGTACCAGTATTATAGGGTGTTCCGAGAAGTTGGCTGCGGAGGGTTGACGATTGAATTCAACTGTTACAACGTTAAAGTGAGCGTAGAGGATAGTGAGGCAAGCTACAACACAGCATATTTCGGAGGCAATATTGATGTTGTGTTTGGACTGCTAACAAACAATTCCTTGCGGTTACATAATGTTACAAGCACACACGGGATGGGTGGTCGGGGGACAGGCCTTTTCATAACCATCAAACAAAATGTAGGTATAGATGATGAGTACTCATGTGATACGCATATGTGCTCTGCTATGGAAAACGTTATCTTGAATTTTTCAAATCTACATTTCAATCGAAACCAAAAGTCAGCTTTTATAATTGAGGATAATTCCTACCCCGGTACAGTGTGCGTGAATCAGTATGCTGTGATTAAAGATTCGGTTTTCTTGGAGAACTCCAGTCCTGCTTGGTGGGGCGGCTCGGCTGTCCGTTTAGCTTACAGCCCATTGTCTCCGGCTGTTAAAGATTTTGCAATACTTTATACGACTTTTACAAACTGCACTTTCTCGGGACACTTTAAAAATAGCCATAGAATGGATTTAATCGCTTCTGTTATGTATTTCGAACTGGTAAAGAATGTGACGATTGAGAACTGTTCAATTGGCAACAACAACATGTCGGGCATTCAAGCATACTCAAGTAATGTGCACTTCAAAGGAAGTACCAACATTTTTAGAAATACAAACTACTATGGAGGTGGACTGCTACTACTGCAAAATTCATTCATGTTCATGAGTTTAGGCACGACAATCAATTTTTGTGATAATCATGCAGTAACAGTGGGAGGAGCGCTATTTTCTGACTTTGATCTTCAAATCCCAACAAAATCCCCATGCTTTTACCAGCTCGATATTTCTGGACCAAGTGCGAATAACAATTTGATTAGTACCATAAAAGTGAACTTTCAGAACAATACATCTGGACTAGCAGGATCAGCTATATTTGGGGGCAGAATAAATTCTTGTTACTCCTACAGACACAGTTATGTCAGCAAACTTTTCGAAAAGGTTTTCAAAATAAACAACACCGTGAATGATCCATCAGCCATTACTTCAGATCCCTATTATGTCTGCTTTTGCATAGATGAAAGCAGACTCCCAAATTGCGCTGTTGGTTCTCACAATGTCAGCGTGTTTCCTGGCGACAATTTCCAAGTCTCGGCTGCCACTGTTGGTAGCAGTAGAGAAGGTACTATCCCAGGTGTTGTACACTCACAGTTCATCAAGTCATACCAAAATACGTCATTCGGTTATCTTCAAGCAGCACAGAACAGTGTAGGAAGATACTGCAGTACTCTTAATTTTACCATATATTCTTTAGACCCGTCCGTGAGCTTTTATCTATCAACTGACAAATTATCTTTTTTCTCGCTATTTGTTTTCGACTCCAAAATTGTCACTGTTACTTTTCTTGATTGTCCACCCGGATTTGAAGTCCATTTTTCTTCTGGAAGACCCAAATGTGATTGCGAAAAACAACTCCAAATTCATGACGACAGTATTCAGTGTTTGATTACGAGCCAAGTGATTGTACCACCTCCAGGCTCCTGGGTAGGCTACTACAACACTTCCACCCCGGATACGGTCGTCAGGGGGGCACTCTTTCATCGATATTGCCCCTACAATTACTGTCACTCAAATCAGTCGTACATTTCTCTCAATAATACCGACATGCAGTGCTCCTCCAACAGATCTGGGATAATGTGTGGAGAGTGTCAAAAAGGTCTCAGTCTCACCCTTGGCAGAAATAAGTGTGTAAAATGCTCGAGTATTAGCCTGCTATTCATTATTGTGTTCGCCTTAGCTGGGGTTGCATTAGTTGTGCTGTTGTTTGTGTTGAGGCTTACGGTAACAGAAGGAAGTATTAATGGATTAATATTTTACATGAATGTCTTGAAGATGAACCAAGCACTTCTTCTGCCAGGAAACGAAACAAATTTTCTGAGTGTGTTTACTGCATGGATGAATTTGGATCTGGGAATCGATTTATGCTTTTATGATGGAATGGACTCGATAGCAAAAACATTCTTACAGTTCGTTTTCCCTGCATACATATGGTTGCTTGTTATTTTGGTGATAGTTCTCGCAAAAAGGTTTCGATTCATTTCAAACTTAGTTGGACAAAGAGCAGTTCAAGTTCTAGCCACTCTGTTGCTTCTCTCTTATACAAAACTTCAAAGAGTGATTGTTACATCTCTCACGTATACCACTTTGTTATATCCCGAGGGCTCAATCCATTATGCTTGGTTGTACGATGGAAATATAAACTACCTTGAAGGGAGGCACATTGCTCTGTTTGTGGCAGCTATTGTTTGTTTTATTTTGTTGATTTTACCGTATACGATTCTGCTAACATTCTTCAAATTCTTTCAAGCTTGCTCTGATAAGAAACTGATGTCATGGATGAACAATCTTAAACCAGTCATCGATGCATACGCTGGTCCTTATAAGGACAATCTTCGATTCTGGACGGGTTTCCTGCTCTTTTCTCGAACAGTACTAATTGTTACCCTTACCCTCAATTGGACGGCGTCACCAGACTACAACCTTTTTGCAGCAGCTCTGGAAGCCATCATCCTCATCATGATTGTAGGCTCTCTTGGTGGCATTTACAAATATTCGCTTTACAACTTCCTCGAAACTTTTTGTTATTTCAATGTAGCTGCTGTGGCTTTGATTCTGCTTTATAACAAAGAGCATCAATACGCTATCCTAAATGGATCGATGGGTGTTTTATTTTTCATATTTTTAGTAGTTATTTTCATCCATTTATTCAAGTACACCCCAATTCGTTTGTGTGTTTCCTGCATTAGGAGGAGGTTTACTGAAGATGAAGCCAACAGAGGAAACGATGAAGACTTATTATTTGATGATCGATATGAAGCCGTTGTGGAGTCTGATGAGAATGAACTCAAAGACACTGTTGGTTGAACATGAAGTAGTATATTACAACATATCACACTGAGCACAGCTCTAGTTCATGCATGCATGGTTAGTTCATTATGGCAGTTATACTTTGTGTATAATTTGATGAGTATATATATTATAACAAAAACAATTTAATGGACATTTTACGTGCATATAATTACACCCCAAATGCAGTTAATGTTATACATTTACCGGTACATGCATTTACTAACTCTATAATAATTATAATATATATATATATATAATCAATGTTTCAGGTAGCTCCGTGTATAAGACCCTTGCATGCACATGTGTATGTACAGGTCCTTGATACTGAGATAACCTCTCCTAATCATGCATGCACTCCCAGTGTAACGATAGCTGGCACGGAATGCAATTCATTTACTATAATTATCATGCATGTGCATGACTACAGTATAGACTTTCGCTATTCAGGCTCTCTAAAGTACGGCCACTTCAATACCGGCCATATATAGTTTGGCATGGATTGCCGAAAATTACCCACTATACGGTATTTTTTGAAAACGTTTAGTTTAGTTTTGTAGAAATGATGTAGCACTAGACTGGAAACTACTCCCTTCACTGCGCTCTGGGGACTGGTAAGCTGCCGTGTTGAGAGTTGTCCCGTTGGAATGCAATTAGAACAAACCACAAAATGCGTAATGCGTGGGGGATATTTCTTCAGCCTCGAGAACAGACCGCCAGTGATGTACCTATACTCGAGGCCGATAATATTTTGTGCAGTAAAAGTTAGCGCGTGGGCGGTGGCACATGACTATTTGTGACGTTTTCATTCTTGTGGGAGCGTGAAATTCTTCACGCACTGGGACAAGTCTCAACACAGCAGCTTGTCAGTCCCCAGAGCGGGAGTGGTTGTCAGTCTAATGTCAGGAGTGCATGCACTCCTGCTAATGTATAATTATAGCATTACAACAAAATTATTGCCAGTTAATCAACTGAAACGTTTTCATTTTGCATTCAGGACAATACAGAGTTTAGGGGGAAAATAATTATGTCCTCATAGCATCCAACTATTGAGATTCCCCCAAAGTATTATACTAGCACAAAGCTCACAAGGTTAGACAAATTCAATGCAAAATGTGCAATTGTCTCAAAAACAGACTGATATAATTATGTGAGAATTAGATACTAGCTAATTGCACAACGCAGAATGTATGTCAGATATTCAATAAATGTCACATGATAATTTGTGGTTCTGGCACCGAGGTACCAATGTCTTGTGTGGGAGTATGCGGCCACCGTTAATGTACAACTCATCTTGAATGATAACATCTTCCCCGAGCACAGAAATGTTCTCCATCCTCACCTATACAGGAAAAACACCAGATAATGATGGCATAGATAAAATTTAATGCATTTGTAAACTATAATGATAAACAACATTTATTGATTACATTTGTAAAAAGGGAATTAATGCATGGTGCAAAAGAGTTGGGAAATGATCGACCATGATGGTTGCAAAAAAGGATGCCAAAGTTCAAAATCCATGAATGGCTGCTGTTCTCTATGATCCAAAACAGTGCAGCTCTCTTCTTACTCTTGCAGCTACCAATAGCTAATGTTCTAGTGCAGAGCTAACTACTAAGTAGAGTAGCAACACTCTATAGAAGATTTTGCTACAAACTATTCTGAAAAGGCTGGTATATACACTGTACCGTATAACTGGAAAATTTGGTGAATTAGCCATTTGAACTGACTTGGTGGTTTTTTAATGTGGCGTGGGTACTACAGCAATGACGTTGCGTCCACCGGAAAACTTTAATTTGGCGATATTGTGTAAAATTCGCCACATTTTACATTTTCCAGTTATACGGTAACTCAAAATCGAAGCATTACTTTACAAATTTAAATGTGACTAGAAGCCTATACAAGCTCTTACTTCAATTTCATTGATCATTGAGCAACTGCAGCAGTCTACACAGACAGACAAACACACACACTATAACGTATACCTCACTGCACATGCAACACACCGAGGTATAACAATTATAACCTTAGAGGTACAGTGTAATAGCGAGAATACAAATTCAATAATGCATCTCAGTACTTACCCATTTCCCGACAGTTGATTTCCAGCCAATGATGCTGGACTGCACCCAGGCATGTGACTTGACGGTGGACCCACACTAGTTGGGCGGAGTCCAACCAACGCTTAGAGCGAAGCATTGGTTGGACTCCGCCCAACTAGACCCACACAGCACTGTGGACTTTGACAAACACACTCCTGCAAATGCAACAGTGAAATACATGGTTGGATCAGCATGGTTAGATCAACTCAGAGTATAACGCTCTAAGGAACGTGCCTAGAAAAAACTAGTCTAAGACTCAAATGTGGCCTATAAATCAGCCTGGAGGCTGGGGCTTTGTCAATAAGTTGAAGCCCCAAACCTGGTCTCAAATACAAGACCGCATGGGTTACATTGTTCAAAAGAATTCCTTGGCCACGATTCTAACATTACCCTACAGTCATGCCTACCATCTTCTATCACAACGTTTGGTCCGATGACCACACTCGGTCCGATTCAGCAGTCCTCACCAATCTTAGCAGTGGGGTGCTACAATAAGAAAACAGGAATAACCATGCATTGTTACATGCACATGTTCATAAAAGAAACACAAACTCTATGCATGGGTACTACATTACAAATATGCCACACTCACTGAAACCCACGTATAAAGTGTAACACTCGCAAAAAGCATCATGCACCTGTACGATAGTCTGCACACAATACGAAGTATGTACATGTACAGTACACAACTAAATAACACACGTACCACAAGAACATTTCCAACAAAATTATCTCCCTTCGATAACTTTGCTGGGTGATTGTCCGCAAGATACGACAAGTACATCCCCACACCTGTGACAAAGTCTTTGGGCTGACCAATATCCATCCAGAAACCTGAAACCAGAGATAGTTAAATCATGTGATGGTCATGTGATTAGTAAGTCACCTTGTAAGCTATAGGTGAATAATTCTCCTTTTTTTGCCATATATGGGAACACTTCTTTCTCAATCGACATGAATCTAACCTGTAACCATAGCACAAACATAGATAACTAACTATACGTGCATGTTGGACAAAGAAGAGAGTGAATGAATACATGCAGTCGGCCAAGAGTATAACTAACTATACGTACATGTATGCCATGGACAGAGAAGAAGAGTACATGCAGTCGGCCAGGGTCATGATTGTCATACAAATACTGAGTATAGGTTTTAGCGAGTTGATGATGGAGGGCATACAAGAAACAACCTACAAGGGAGCTCAATACGAACAAGAATCCTCTGAATAAGGAACGTATTAAAGTGTACTTTTACTTTATTTAGACGTTTGCTGTAGTATTTTAACTAGCAGGTTAAGCAACTAAAATGCAAAAGAAAGCATACTTATACATGCAGTACTGTAAATAAAAACTGTGCTTCGGGGCGTAGCCGCAGGAGGCATATGGCAAACCTGTTCGTGTGCCTGTCTATTCCAGCTCTACATTGTAACTGCTCGGCGGTTGCAATAAAAATACAAGCACATGTAAGAGCTTAATTCTAGCCACGTTTTCATTAGCAGATTTGCAAACTAAAGCTTTCTCGAGTTATGGCTAGTTTTACTTACAGTGAGGCTGTTGCCGTCTTTTCAGAATCATGCCTATAACATCATCTTTTCGCACTATGAGTTAGCTTCCATTAAGGTGAATCTACGAGAGTACGAAAACAGCTGCAAAGTCACTATGAGAAAGCAGCAGCCACTACTGAACCTTGACCTCTTTGCACATCCACCTGTTTTTTTTTATCTTCGCACATTTACCCCTTTTCTCAGTATTATGCTCATGCTATATAGATCCACCCTTTTCTACAAATTTACAATTAATCATTTCTTCCTCTAACAATAATAATACTTGGTAAGCGAAACAAACAAGCCAGAACAAAATATGCCAGAGACAGTTAGCACCGCGATGCTTAAACACTCGTTATAGTTAAGAAACAAGCAGACAGACAAGCAATAGTTATGTTACTGATTCTAAAACAAACCTCAATCCTCTTCAGAACTGATGGGTTAAAGATGTACATGCCTGCGTTGATCTTGTTCGACACAAATACTTTTGGTTTCTCCATAAATCTCTGTATCTGTCCACTTTCCTCATTGTACACCACAACCCCGTATTTGGACGGCTCTTCCACCCGAGTCACCTGACATAGGAGAGGAGGTTTTTTTTACATGTACACACTAAGAGCTTGAGTGATCAAAAGTATTGTAATTAGGTAGTATTGTAAGGTGGTTAAACAGTAGCTCTAAAGTGATACTTGTACGTTTATGTATGCTATCAGCAATCAGCTATACATGTAGTAGCCTCGATTCCAGGCCGCAAAGAGAAAGGCGCCTTTCTCTTTGCGGCCTGGAATCGAGGCTATACATGTAGCTATTATAACTATGATACGGTGTATATAACTGAGCTCAGAAAACTGCTGAGCGTATCTGTATGGAGGCCTGGTCAAATAAGTTATTGAACTGACCACAATGGTTCCTTCTTTCCCGTGAGCTAGCTTTGTGCGCCTCTAGCATCTTGGTGAAGGGGTAGTTGCAGATTACGTCATTGTTGAGGACAAAGAAAGGGGAGAAGTCAGCATCCAATATGTCTCGGGCAAGGGCAAGGGGACATGAAAGATGTGTCAAATTATTTATGGTCCATACAAAGTAAGGAATGGCCACTTTCATGGGGTATACATGTACTACTCTAGCCTCGTTCCCAGGCCGATTTTTCTTTAATAGAACGAAGTTGAAAAATACGGCCTGGTTGATTGTATCATAGATTGAAGAGTTAGACTAACTCGTCAATCTATGATTGTATCTGGGCGTGATTATTTTTTACCCTGTATAAGTTTAATACCATAATTTACATGTAGCTCTGTGTATGCGCTCGAGTACTAAAATCTAGTACTAAAATCTAGCCATCGATTATATAGCTAGCTGGCTATGGCAAGTTAAGTTGTGCAAGAAGGTCTCGCTCTCATGGCAGAACAGACGCATGCTCTCCAGCTCCTGTCAGAAGGAAGAAACGTCTTTGTCTGGTTTTCAACATGGTCTCTTTGCTATCAATTACTGCCCTTTGTGATAGACTACAAGCTAGTAGGTAGGACCACACTGCCGGCCCTTGTCGACAGGTGTGTTGTTTTTGCAAAATCTCTATGCTTTTGTTTTTCGGTTCCTACAACCACGCCCAGACACAATCAATACCAAAATTGTCACTGTT
This sequence comes from Halichondria panicea, assembly GCF_963675165.1. Classification (NCBI taxonomy): domain Eukaryota; kingdom Metazoa; phylum Porifera; class Demospongiae; order Suberitida; family Halichondriidae; genus Halichondria; species Halichondria panicea. Next base: position 3,902,816 of record NC_087389.1, read on the forward strand.
ACTTTTCTTGATTGTCCACCCGGATTTGAAGTCCATTTTTCTTCTGGAAGACCTAAATGTGATTGCGAAAAACAACTCCAAATTCATGACGACAGTATTCAGTGTTTGATTGCGAGCCAAGTGATTGTACCACCTCCAGGCTCCTGGGTAGGCTACTACAACACTTCCACCCCGGATAAGGTCGTCAGGGGGGCACTCTTTCATCGATATTGCCCCTACAATTACTGTCACTCAAATCAGTCGTACATTTCTCTCAATAATACCGACATGCAGTGCTCCTCCAACAGATCTGGGATAATGTGTGGACAGTGTCAAAAAGGTCTCAGTCTCGCCCTTGGCAGAAATAAGTGTGCAAAATACTCGAGTATTAGCCTGCTATTTATTATTGTGTTTGCCTTAGCTGGGGTCGCATTAGTTGTGCTGTTGTTTGTGTTGAGGCTTACGGTAACAGAAGGAAGTATTAACGGATTAATATTTTACATGAATGTCTTGAAGATGAACCATTTTCTGCAGGGAAACGAAACAAATTTTCTGAGTGTGTTTACTGCATGGATGATTTGGATATAGGAATCGATTTATGCTTTTATGATGGAATGGACTCGATAGCAAAAACATTCTTACAGTTTGTTTTCCCTGCATACATATGGTTGCTTGTTATTTTGGTGATAGTTCTCGCAAAAAGGTTTCGATTCATTTCAAACTTAGTTGGACAAAGAGCAGTTCAAGTTCTAGCCACTCTGTTGCTTCTCTCTTATACAGTGCATCCAGTCTAAAGAGTAGAATACCAAAAATGTGTGAGTAGTTGTACTTAAATGTAAATATCTTATGATTGGAACATTTCTAAGAAAATCTGCTGATACCATTGTGTAGGCGAATGAATAAGCTACAACATATCCAAAATTGTTTCCATGACAACATAAGGTGGTGGGTTTGTGGTAATTAATAAAACAGTACCCAATTGTTATAGTGGGTAATCGGTTAGGGAGAGAAAAGGCCAACGGTTTCCGGCTAAGGTTTGGAACTTTGTCACAACATCTATAGATAGTTTGGCTATCATGAAAGATTCGATGTTACTTAAATATATCTACACATTCTCCGCAGTGCTCAAAATTGCTAGTTTTTAGTGCCGTTTCGGTTAGGGAGAGATTTGAAGAAAATCTCATGGCTAAGGTCTAAAAATTACACGGAGTAAGCTTGAATAAATAATTGTTTAACTTTTGATACAAAAAATATTTCCAGAAATACTTTAGTTCCAGAGATAATTGATGTTACGTACATTTTTTTACGATCACCCCCATTATCTCCAAAATTATTTCGCACTACAATAACTTTTGGGGAAATATTTTTGAATCATGTAGCTTATCTTTTACCTATGGTATCAGCACAATTTCTTAGAAATGTTCCAATCTTGAGATACATCTAAGTACAACTACTCACCAATTTTTGTATTCTACTCTCTAGACTGGATGCACTGTACAAAACTTCAACGAGTGATTGTTACATCTCTCACATATACCACTTTGTTATATCCCAGGGCTCAATCCAGGGGCGTACACAGGGTGGTGCTTAGGGTGCTCCAGCACCCCCATCCAGACTCTGGTGCTCCAGCACCCTATACAGACTCAGAGAAGCTCAAGTAGATAGTTCAACCATCACTGGCTGGCTAGAAGGAAGCTACACTTACTGCAGCTATCTACAGCTTAATAGTGATAGTTACAATAACTTTATACCAGTTAGATCTAGCTAGCTAGCTAAGCTGGCCTAAAAAACTTACTTTTCTTCGATCGTTACTGGGATATCCATGGGAACTAGTAAAGAGTGGGGAGGGGCTCAATAATAAGGCTAGGCAGCAGGAAGTGGTTTGCTGTATCAAACACATAGAACACTTGATTGCTTCACAACATGCAGCACAACAAGGTTCTTGGATCCAGGTACATGAGGTATAGTATAATTATATAATTAAGCCTACATGTATGTACAATAAATTAATAATAATCAATGTTTGCAATGTAAACTACAAAGTCTCTTTTCCTCAACATCAAGGTACTGGTGGTCATACTTTGTACGCTGCCTGTCACCTCCTGGTAAGCTGATCAATCTTTTAGTGGCCTGAAAAGAAAAGAATCAAGACTGTCGTCAGATCAAGCAAAGGAACAAACGTTTATCATCACTTACACTTCTACATTTACACAGAGTAGACTAGACATGATTGCATTGACATTTGACATACCTTAAGAAGAGTTGGCTAGAGTTTGCCATCCCAGGCGAATTGAGCTTCTGGTCATAAACATTCTTGACTTGCTGATGTTGTATATACTGTCAGTACTGTGCACCATCTAGAAAACAGTGGGCGTTGCCGACAAAAGGGGCGTGACTTCCAGGAAGTGGGCGTGGTTTAAATTTTGCGGCGCGCTTCGCCATTCACTGAATCCTAGGATCGCCCCTGCAATCCATTATGCTTGGTTAACGTTTCAGGTTACTGGGTGGAGGCTGGGCTTTGGGTAACTTCAGTCATACTATGCCAGTATCTAGATAGTGGCACAGTTCACCATTTGACCTGTGCCATATGGCAGATATTGGCACAGTGTTTCCTTTGATCTGCCCGCTCAAAATGCAACAAAAACCACTTTTGGTATGTATTTCCTGTCTTGGTTTATACAATACTTGTGGTAAGGTAATACTATAGCTAGTGGTATGTATTTCCTGTCACACTTGGATCTTGGGTGACTGCCAGATTTAGAATGTATAGGAAGTTTGCTGTGTTGCTACTAGCTTCAACCATACATACTACAGCTGTATGGTACCTAGCCAAATTATCTTTTGAAACCCAATGTGAGCATCTGGATCACAAGCAATGGAGCCAACCAACAGATGCCACAGCTGTATCCAATGACTTACCTGAAACAGCTAATATTCCAAATAATGTACTACTCGTGATGGTCATTTCAACACCCGAGAACAGAGCTAGGAGAGATGTGATTAGGAAGACTTGGGTGGGTAGCTATGTCGAACATAAAAAGAAGTTTGCAGTCAAATTTGTTATAGGAGCCCTTGATCTAAATGTTAATGAAACAGAGTCGCTGATTTCAGAGAATAAGACGTTTGGCGATGTATTACTTTTGACCGATCACCTGGATTCATACAAGAATCTCACCAGGAAAGTTTTACATACCTTTGTGTGGGTAGACAAGAACACAAACTACTCCTTTGTACTGAAACTTGACGACGACTCATTCCCTAAGTTGGATCAGATTGAATTGGAATTGAAAAAAAGAACTAACCGAAAACCTCTCTACTGGGGTTTGGTTGCATCACGAGGTACCCCAATGAAAGAAGGGCCGTGGGCGGAACCACATTGGAACTTGTGTGACACTTATCTGCCGTATGCATTGGGAGGGGGTTATGTATTATCTAAAGACCTTATACACAGAATTGCTATCAATGCTCACGGTCTTACACTCTACAACAATGAAGATGTCTCAGTTGGAGCTTGGATCAGTCCATTCAACTTGGAAAGAAAAAATGACAAACGATTTCGTGCAGATATGCAAAAAAACTGGCATCACGATCAGTGCAAGGACTATCTTCTTGTTCATCATCTGTCTATTGAAGATGCTAAGAAAACTCATGAAATAATGAAGAATAAAGGTGTTTTGTGTTAAGGTTCTATTCCTTCTTATTTTATCATAATTATATGAGTGCAATCACCACCATTGATTAGTAATATCAAGAGTTCACTAATATATACACAGGGGCGTAGGCAGGAATTTGAGGAAGGGGGGGGCTGAGCTGTTCGCGCCAGAAACTACTTGGCGCGGAGCGCCGAAAATTCCGGTGACCAGGAGCCACACCCCCTAATTAATGACTCATTGCGCATGTGCAAGAAATAGCCACACCTTGCTTCAATTAATAATACTGCTAAAGCTAGCTAGCTAGCCGTAGCTAGCTAGCTTAGTTCTGTTGCACTAAAGAATCAAAGTTACTAGTATAGTATAGCTAGCTCTTGGACATGCTGTTTGTCTGCCACTAATCTATACCAGTAATTCCCAGGCTGAAGACTCATCAGAGAAGGTGGGGCTCTTAGTGTAGTTTTTGCAGAGAAAGGGGGGGCTCCAGCCCCCAAAGCCCTCCCCCTCCCTACGCCCCTGATACAGGTGAATGTCAACAGATTGCTGTATTGAATTTAAGCGAAAAGCCACTGACTGTCGTGGTTAAAAGATCATTGTTCGTTTGGATCGTGATCTAAATCACTTTCACAAATATTGTGGGCCATTGCGGAGCTCTAAAACATGGTGTGTGTTTATAGATGTAATCCATTGAACTGTTGTACGAGACTACACGTATAATATCCTCACGATTTAGTGTCTCTTATACATTGACTTCGAATACAATAATTCTCATTTTGTAAGACGGTGCCTGTGAAGTATTGGACTATCAGGTGGAGAGCACCTCTTCTTCCGAGGGGGAGGAAGATGAATAGGAGGCAGTGAGGAAGCAGCAGGCCATGTGTGCGTGTTTGTATCTTTGTAAAATTTATCACCTATGGGGGGGGGGGGTTCTGATTTCCAGGTGTCACGACTAAAGAATCATTCTAATGTCCTGATAGCCTACCAACATATACAATTATAAGCTTATATGGTAGCTGTACACTAGTTGCAGTATACTTCACAGTTGCTCTCAGACAGGGAACAAAGTTGCGAGCTGGACGAACTGAACAAGGTACTGTGTGTTTGTAATTAATTTGAGAGAACGGTTTTTTTTCCATATATAGTACATTATGCCACCCACCCACATAAATCTCGTACAACATAGTTGCACACACTGTTGATACATTATTTGCTATCAAATTCAAGCTGGCTGTTTCTTCTATCTGCTACCAGTTGTAAATGAATAAACTATGTTGTAATAAGTTCCACAATAATTATTCTGTATGCACAATTTCAGCACAAATTATTCATGTGACGTGCATGTGTATACAGACAATTTCCCCTTACACAGTACCAATATCACCCCCATGCACCACTGCATATATAAGTATCAAGGCGAATAACCAGTGGGAAGTGATTTGGTGTGTACAGTGATTGTTTGATAACAATTTGGGAAAGTCCTGGGCTGTTATACAGATTCCCTGAAGTCATACATGTATCATGCCTGTGTGTTTGAGGACACTGAGAATTTAAAAGCCGTGTGCCAAATAATAGCAAAAAGTTACTTTACATCTACTGTGCCCAGCCATCCATAGTCCAGCCATTCTGTTTGAACTTTACACACGGGGAAAACACTGGGAATTTCGCTGTTCATTTGGCTCATTCGGAGGTTTTCACTCATAAAACATTGTAGTAATAATTATTATGTTAAGTAAGTGGTGCCAGTGGGGGGGGGGCGGTGCAATGGGTCCGGATGGCAAATTTTGGTACTTGGGGTGCAACCAAGGCGTATACAGCCCTTGGTGCAACCGACCTAATATGTATCTAGTGCGCCTGCGTGGTAGAAGTACATGCATGGAGGACTGTTGGGGTGCACGTAGGGTTATTATAAAGACACACAGTACACTGATTTAAGTACAAACAAACTCATAAGTATATAAAATTTGTGACCTAATCCTAACTAAATTTGTTGCAATTTGAGTGGGCAGATCAAAGGAAACACTGTGCCAATATCTGCCATAATTATGGCACAGGTCAAGCCTTGAACTGTGCCACTATCTAGATACTGGCATAGTACGGCTGAAGTTACCTGAAGCCCACCCTCAACCCAGTAACCTGAAACAGTCCCTTTTATAGTATAACGTTTTTCATGCGTCTGGTGCATTCCACAAGCCACCACAAGTAGTTGAAACTAGTTGTCCTATACAAGGAGTGATGTGTACACAGAAAGGAATGCACAAGGAATGCAACAAATCAGTTGTTACACAACTCACTCGTGCACACATTGGATATATTGGATGATGGAAATATAAACTACCTTGAAGGGGGAGGCACATTGCTCTGTTTGTGGTGGCTATTGTTTGTTTTATTTTGTTGATTTTACCGTATACGATTCTGCTAATATTCTTCAAATTCTTTCAAGCTTGCTCTGATAAGAAACTGATGTCATGATTGATGCATACGCTGGTCCTTATAAGGACAATCTTCGATTTTTAGTAGTTATTTTCATCCATATTCAAGTACACCCCAATTCGTTCGTGTGTTTCCTGCATTAGGAGGAGGTTTACTGAAGATGAAGTCAACAGAGGAAACGATGAAGACTTATTATTTGATGATCGATATGAAGCCGTTGTTGAGTCTGATGAGGATGAACTCAAAGACACTGTTGGTTGAACATGAAGTAGATAGTCTTTGCAACATATCACACTGAGCACAGCTCTAGTTCATATATACAGGCAATGCCGGCTATTTGGTTTGGCACGGATTGCCGAAAATTATACCCACTATACGGTATACTTTTTGACCGAAACAAAACGTTTAGTTTAGTTTAGTTTTGTAGAAATGATGTAGCACTACACTGGAAACTACTCTCTTCACTGCGCTCTGGAGACTGGTAAGCTGCCGTGTTGAGAGTTGTCCTGTTGGAATGCAATTAGAACAAACCACAAAATGCGTAATGCGTGGGTGATATTGCTTCAGCCTCGAGAACAGACCGCCAGTGTGGTACTTATACTCGAGTCCGATAATATATTTTGTGCAGTAATAGTTAGCGCGTGGGCGGTGGCACATGACTATTTGTGACGTTTTCATTCTTGTGGGAGCGTGAAATTCTTCACGCACTGGGATAACTAGCGGGAGTCGTTGTCAGTCTAATGCACTACAACTAAATGCCAGTTAATCAACTGAAACGTTTTCATTTTTCATTCAGGACAATACAGAATTGGGGGGAATATAATTATGTCCACATAGCATCCAACTATTGAGATTCCCCCAAAGTATTATACTAGCACAAAGCTCACAAAGTTAGACAAATTCAATGCAAAATGTGCAATTGTCTCAAAAACAGACTGATATAATCATGTGAGAATTAGATACTAGCTAATTGCACAATGCAGAATGTATATCGGATATTCAATAAATGTCACATGATAATTTGTGGTTCTGGCACCGAGGTACCAATGTTCTTGTGTGGGAGTATGCGGCCACCGTTAATGTACAACTCATCTTGAATGATAACATCTTCCCCGAGCACAGAAATGTTCTCCATCCTCACCTATACAGGAAAAACACCAGATAATGATGGCATTGATCGACCATGATGGTTGCTAAAAAGGATGCCAAAGTTTATGAATGGCTGCTGTTCTCCATGATCCAAAACAGTGCATGCTACAAACTATTCTGAAAAGGCTGGTATATACACTGCACCGTATAACTGGAAAATTTGGCGAATGAGCCATTTGAACTGACTTGGCGGTTTCTTAATATGGCATGGGTACTACAGCAATGATTGCATCCACCGGAAAACTTTAATTTGGCGATAAATATTGTGTAAAATTCGCCACATTTTCTAGTTATACGGTAACTCAAGATTGAAGCATCCACAAATTTAAATCCAAAAAATGTGACTAGAAGCCTATACATATACTTGCACTTCATTGATCATTGAGCAACTGTAGCAGTCTCCACCGACACACGCACGCACACAGCAGTCTCGACCGACACACGCGCACACGCACACGCACACGCACACATACACACACATTAACGTATACCTCACTGCACATGCACACACCGAGACATAACAATTATAACCTTAAGAGGTACAGTGTAATAGCGAGAACACAGATTCAACTAGAGCACTAAAGTGCAAACCCTCGGCTGGTGACATGATACTAAAGAAACCGGAGGAATGGTATAATTATAATGCAGTGCATGTAGCATGCCTATGACTAGCACAGCAACTCAAGAGCAATAAAACTAAACAACAACGTACAACTGCATGAGACATGCACTGTGGACTGGGATCACAGCAAAGAAGCCTGGAGTCTTACACTAAGAGAAGTATGGCTCCTGCTAAGCTGGAGTATAGGATCCAGAGTCAGTCAACAACCAGCCACAATTCTACTTTCTTGACCGTAGGCCTATTCAATTGTTCCTGGTACGGGATCACTTCAGCTGAAAATACGTAATGAACCTTGACTACGTATTTGCAGCTGAAGTGATCCCGTACCTTGACTCAAGGCCACGAGCAAGTTTAGCTTTTGCTCGCTTTTATTCGACAAAGGAGCTTAACATCAAAATCTTCTACTATTTAAAACAAGATACTGTTGTGTGAAGGCTATACATGCTGTAAACACAGTGCTGTGGTATCCAGGTGAGTAGAAAATCCCATCACAAACAAACAAACAAACAAACAAACTAGAGCACTAAAGTGCAAACCCTCGGCTGGTGACATGATAATAAAGAAACCAGAAGAGTGATAATGCAGTACATGTAGCATGTATGAGCAACTCAAAAGCAATAAAACTAAACCAGACTGGAGGCATGCTGAAACTTTGAGTGTTAGTGGTACATGGTATGCATGTCACATTAGACATGTACTGTGGACTAGACTGGGATCACAGCAAAGAAGCCTGGAGTGTTAGACTTAGAGAGGTATGGCTCCTGCCAGGCTGGAGTATAGGATCCAGAGTCAGCCAACAACCGGTTAACCAGTCACAATTTTAGCTTTCTACTATAATTATATCAATTGTTCCTGGTACGGATCACTTCAGCTGCAACTACGTAATCAAGGCCACGTGAGAAGAAGTAGCTAGTTATATAGCTGCTTCAAGCTTCTTAGCTTTTGCTCGACAATGAAGCTTTAACATCAAAATCTGCCACTATTTAAACCAAGATATTGTTGTGTGAAGGCTATCCATGCTGTAAACGCAGTGCTGTGGCATCCAGGTGAGTAGAAAAGCCAATCACAAACAAACAAACAAACAAACAGACAGACTACTATACCTGTGGCCGCCCACGCGCGCCTCGGGTAACAAACCAACAGACTACTATACCCGTGGCCGCCCACGCGCGCCTCGGGTAATAATGCATCTCAGTACTTACCCATTTCCCGACAGTTGATTTCCAGCCAATGATGCTGGACTGCACCCAGGCATGTGACTTGACGGTGGACCCACACAGCACTGTGGACTTTGACAAACACACTCCTGCAAATGCAACAGTTAGATCAACATGGTTAGAGTATAACGCTCTAAGGAACGTGCCTAGAAAAAACTAGTCTAAGACTAGAACGTGGCCTATAAATCAGCCTGGAGGCTGGGGCTTTGCCAATAAGTTGAAGCCCCAAACCTGGTCTCAAATACAAGACTGCATGGGTTACATTGTTCAAAAGAATTCCTTGGCCACGATTCTAACACAACCCTACAGTCATGCCTACCATCTTCTATCACAACGTTTGGTCCAATGACCACACTCGGTCCGATTCGGCAGTCCTCACCAATCTTAGCAGTGGGGTGCTACAACAAGAAAACAGAGGAATAACCATGCATTGTATGCACACGTTCATTAAAGAAACACAAACTCTATGCATGGGTACTACATTACAAATATGCCACACTCACTGAAACCCACGTATAAGATGTAACTCGCAAAAAGCACCATGCACCTGTACGATAGTCTGCGCACAATACGTAAGTATGTACATGTACAGTACACAACTAAATAACACACGTACCACAAGAACATTTCCAACAAAATTATCTCCCTTCGATAACTTTGCTGGGTGATTGTCCGCAAGATACGACAAGTACATCCCCACACCTGTGACAAAGTCTTTGGGCTGACCAATATCCATCCAGAAACCTGAAACCAGAGATAGTTAATCATGTGATGGTCATGTGATTAGTAAGTCACCTTGTAAGCTATAGGTGAATAATTCTCCTTCTTTTGCCATGTACGGGAACACTTCTTTCTCAATCGACATGAATCTAACCTGTAACCATAGCACAGACATAGATAACTAACTATACGTGCATGTTGGACAAAGAAGAGAGTGAATGAGTACATGCAGTCGGCCAAGAGTATAACTAACTATACGTACATGTATGCCATGGACAGAGAAGAGTACATGGAGTCGGCCAGGATCATGATTGTCATACAAATACTGAGTATAGGTTTTAGCAAGTTGATAATGGAGGGCATACAAGAAACAACCTACAAGGGAGCTCAATCCGAACAAGAATCCTCTGAATAAGGAACGTATTAAAGTGTACTTTTACTTTATTCAGACGTTTGCTGTAGTATTTTAACCAGCAGGTTAAGCAACTAAAATGCAAAAGCAAGCATACTTATACATGCAGCACTGTAAATAAAACTGTGCTTCGGGGCGTAGCAGCAGGAGGCATATGGCAAACATGTTCGTGTGCCCGTCTATTCCAGCTCTACATTGTAACTGCTCGGCGGTTGCAATAAAATACAAGCACATGTAAGAGCTTAATTCTAGCCACATTTTCATTAGCAGATTTGCAAACTAAAGGTTTCTCGAGTTATGGCTAGTTTTACTTACAGTGAGGCTGTTGCTGTCTTTTCAGAATTAACATCATCTTTTCGCACTATGAGTTAGCTTCCATTAATCATTAAGGTGAATCTACGAGAGTACGAAAACAGCTGCAAAGTCACTATGAGAAAGCAGCAGCCACTACTGAACCTTGACCTCTTTGCACATCCACCTGTTTTTTTTTTTATCTTCGCACATTTACCCCTTTTCTCAGTATTATGCTCATGCTATAGAGATCCACCCTTTTCTACAAATTTACAATTAATCACCTCTTCCTCTAACAATAATAATACTTGGTGAGCGAAACAAATAAGCCAGAACAAAATATGCCAGAGACAGTTAGCACCGCGATGCTTAAACACTCGTTATAGTTAAGAAACAAGCAGACAGACAAGCAATAGTTATGTTACTGACTCTAAAACAAACCTCAATCCTCTTTAGAACTGATGGGTTAAAGATGTACATGCCTGCGTTGATCTTGTTCGACACAAATACTTTTGGTTTCTCCATAAATCTCTGTATCTGTCCACTTTCCTCATTGTACACCACAACCCCGTATTTGGACGGCTCTTCCACCCGAGTCACCTGACATAGGAGAGGAGGTTTTTTTTTACATGTACACACTAAGAACTTGAATGATCAAAAGTATTGTAAGGTAGTATTGTAAGGTGGTCTCTAAAGTGGTACTTGTACGTTATGTATGCTATCAGCAATCAGCTATGCATGTAGTAGCCTCGATTCCAGGCCGCAAAGAGAAAGGCGCCTTTCTCTTTGCGGCCTGGAATCGAGGCTATACATGTAGCTATTATAACTATGATACGGTGTATATAACTGAGCTCAGAAAACTGCTGAGCGTATCTGTATGGAGGCCTGGTCAAAATTAATAAGTTATTGAACTGACCACAATGGTTCCTTCTTTCCCGTGAGCTTTGTGCGCCTCTAGCATCTTGGTGAAGGGGTAGTTGCAGATTACGTCACTGTTGAGGACAAAGAAAGGGGAGGAGTCAGCATCCAATATGTCCCGGGCAAGGGCAAGGGGACCGGCTGAAGGGGACATGAAAGATGTGTCAAATTATTTATGGTCCATACAAAGTAAGGAATGGCCACTTTTATGGGGTATACATGTACTACTCTAGCCTCGTTCCCAGGCCGATTTTTCTTTAATAGAACGAAGTTGAAAAATACGGCCTGGTTGATTGTATCTGGGCGTGATTCTCTTTTACCCCGTATAAGTTTAATACCATAATTTACATGTAGCTCTGTGTATATGTATGCGCTCGAGTACTAAAATCTAGCCATCGATTATATAGCTAGCTGGCTATGGCAAGTTAAGTTGTGCAAAAAGGTCTTACTCTCATGGCAGAACAGACCCATGCTCTCCAGCTCTGTCGGAAGGAAGAAACGTCTTTGTCTGGTTTTCAACATGGTCTCTTTGCTATCAATTACTGTACTTTGCAATGGACTACAAGCTAATAGGTACGACCACACTGCCGACCCTTGTCGACAGGTGTGTTGATTTTGCAAAATCTCTATGCTTTTGTTTTTTGGTTCCTACAACCACGCCCAGACACAATCAATACCAGGCCTACTTGGTAACCTAGCATTATTTAGAGACAACTCGGCCTGGGAACGAGGCTAATACTACTCCTACTAGAAACAGTTTTATTGATATCAAAGCAGAGAGAAATAGAGCAAACGTACCTGTTCCTAGTGGTTCTTGCTCATGAGAAAGCGTGATTGAGATTCCCAACTACATGTATAATTATATACGTAGATTATAGCATCAACATCACTTGGTTAGGCAAAACAGCACTAGCTGATATAAACTAGAGCACTGAAGTGCTAACCCTCGGCTGTTGATGTGAATCTATAAAAACCTGAGGAGTGTTACACAATAAATACTGATGTGTACGTATGAGCATGGGGAAGCTGGCTAGTAAGCAGCAAGCATTAACATTAAAAGCATGCTAAAATCGTTGAGAACTGAGTTTTAGTGGTGCAGGAGACATGCATTGTGGACTAGGATCACATCAAAGTCAGCAAAGAAACCTGGAGTCTTATGGCTCCTGATATCTACGTTCCGGAGCTAAAGAAGTAACAAACCACAATTCTAGCTTTCTAATTTTAGCGACCCTGTTCCATTGTTCCTGCACGGTTAAAGGATCACTTCAGCTAAAAACACGCACCTCAATTAAAGGCCGCATGTCGTTAGCTAGCCATGCAGCCAACGTACAAGTTCAAGTTTTTTAGCTTTTATTCGACAACAAAGCTTTAACACCGACATTAAAACTAATAACTTGTAATGAAGGCTATCCATGCTGTAAACGCAGAGCTCTGGCATCCAGGTGAGCAGGTTCAGATATTACAAACAAACAAAACCAACAGACTACACCCGCTGGCTGCGGCAAGGCCTCGGGTAATAATTATAGTGATATTGTAACACCCTCACCTTCTGTTCTTGCTCTTTCATCTCCTTCTCTAAGAGCTCAGCCCGGTAGCTCACTGCCAGAATGACATGCTTTACTCCAGCCTGAAAATACAGTGGAGTCGACAGTACAGTACAAGTGCGTAGACAATACAATTGGAAATACACGTTGGTAAAACAATTGGAAATGTGAGCTTCTACACATGCAATGCTGAGGCCATAGATACTATAAATTACATGGATATGAAACGCCTCTAGATTACAGTGATTCCAGATAGTATCCAGAGTTTTGCTGGGAGGAGGATTATCTCGCAGCTACCAGAAAATGAAGAGCTACTGGCAAGCAAAGAATCTGTTGTCACAAGAGTCTACGATTGAAAGCTGAAGTGATACCACTATGATTGGCTTTAACTAGGTCTGTAAAGTAAGTTTTTGTTATGATTGTTCCAGTTAGAGCGTTGTTACAGTAGCTGATTTGTGAAGCTGAAAATGGCTATATTTACTCTTTTAATAACTTTGTGTCAGTTGATCTGAAAAGAATTGCTGTGTTAATTTTTTGTGTAGTAGTTAGCCAGTAGGTATAGTTACTGGGTCCACTTACTTCTGACCTTGTGTATGCTTTAACTATCTGGTTACAAACAGTTGAAGGTGTTTTCAAGTGTCATTCTTTGTGTCAGTTCATTTCTTGAACCACATTTATTGAGTGTCTGTACTAAGTTTTATTGCGTAGAGTAAGGGCATGTTCACCGGCCGGGTGGGTCCACTAAGTTTTATTGATGCACATGTCTTAGTTTGGCTAAAAATCAAGTTCAAATGTACTAAAATTCACGCTCTCAATGAATTGTTGTTGATTATTTATTATTTTTCGATTATTGAAATTATAGCTACATAATTATTATTCGTTCGTATAGTAGTTACAATGTCATACTTGACTGTTTGCTTATGTTTTGCAGCCAGACTACACCTCAGACAATGCCTCGCGGAAGAAAGAAGGAACCATTATTGGCAGGCGAAAGAACGACACGAGAATGTGACGTCCACATGTCTATGTCAAAGCCTCTACTCCACATCAGCTATTATAGCCAAGCATTATCATGATTCATTCATTTCCTAGACACATAGTTTTTGTTATTAAATAATAATAATATTTTGTGCTATATTGAATCCCAGAATGCACATGTAAAGTGTATCCTTGTTATTGTCAAGCCTCCATCATCATCATTCTAAGTCAGAAATTTTCAAAAGTCATCTGTGACGCTCTCAGAGCTGGAACAACTAGAGACGCCATTTTGGAAAAATTCGTATACTAGACCATTACATCCGAGGCAATCATCATCCCAGCCCAAACGTCCGTTACGGAGGCGTTATGCTGAGGCTTAATAATTATAAAGATTGATGTGCAGGCTCGCCCACAATTGTACATTTCATTGTGATACTTTTGATACTTCTTACAGTTTTTAGTTTAGTGTAGACAAAAACACAAAAGACATGAAAGAAATCTACCTCTGCTAAGGCCTCAATTTGGTGCAGTAGGATGGGTTTATTGGCAAACTCCACCAAAGGCTTGGGCTTGGACAGTGTGAGTGGCCTCAGTCTTGTTCCAAATCCACCAACAAGAATCAGAGCCTTCATTATAAACAATCAAGTCTTGTTCTAGCTAGCCTTCAAATACTCCAATCTAGATCTCTTCTATAGCTAGCTAGCTAGCAAAGGACTATAAATAGGGTACGGCAGGTAATTTTTATTAATTTTCCATGTGGTCTGTGCCATGCCAGTGGTAAAACGAGACACACCCCTTATTTTGCACATGCGCATTGCCCCGCCGCTAAACAAGGCGACATCGACACCAGTCAAGCAAGAGGTGAAAATTATGTGTCAATTGATAATTATACCCAAGAAGGCTTCTGTTCAGTAACAAGACACAGCATTGATTCTGCACTCCACTCAAAATTTACCACATCTATGCATTGAAGGATAGGTGCTAATACAAAAAATGTGGAAGTTATGAACAATAGAAAAAACTGAACAATCATTATTTAGCACAGAAATTGTAGTAGCTTGTTAAGTTATCTTCTGAGTTGTATATAGAGTCTCAATTATGAATGGAAAAGACAATTGCAAGAAACCGAGAACAATCTACGCTCCTCAACAAGTCTGCTACTTGGAGGAAAAGTTTGCAGAGCAGGACTTTCCCAACAGAACTCAGCGAAAAATGTTTGCTGAACACCTACACCTGAGTGAAAATCATGTTCAGGTTAGTTATAAATTTGCATTCTTGGAATCTGGGGTACTATAATTATAGGCTATTAAATGCTACAGATTTGGTTTCAAAACAAGAGAGCTAAACAAAAGAGGAAGCAGAAAATAAGAGCTAGAACCGAGAAAAAGGTACACGTTCCCAAGCCACCTTCATTCTGGCCCCAGAATCTCTCCTTTAACAGCTCTCTCCAAGGTAGCTAAATTGCATGCCTGTATGTGAAAAGAATTGTATAATGAGTGAATTGGTTGGTTATAATTGCTCTACTGGAATTGCATTTACACAGTTTTGGAGTCTGACAGTGAAGACATTGTGTCAAGTAGCAGTTCAGATCGGGCAAAAAATCCCAGTACTATTTCAGCAAGTAACTCTTCTGCTACAAGCAATCAGACTTCTGAAGAAACAAACAGCAGGAGAGCTAGCAATTCATCTCGTGAAGCTTCACCAGTGGTAGTGCTTAATTGTTTCGACAGAAAAGGAACTCGTGAAGGCGATCATGTTTGCCAGGTCAAAGACATTGACATCTCCTCTGCCAGAGAGCATCGAATGCAGTTTTATTCAAATGGCTTTACCAATGGTTTAAGGTCATCTGCCCCATTGGCAATGAGTTTACAATTACCACCACACCATCATCCCGCTAATTCAATCCAAATATACGCTTTCAAGCCTGAGGTGATTGCAAATCCACTTCTTCTTCTGGCGAATTGTGCTACACAGTTACATAAGGCACGTTCTACACTTTCAGCGAAGAAAAACCACTAGCGAACTGAGCCTAATGTGAGGGCTGTATCACTAGTTGTGAAACTCTATCTATCTACCCATTAATATTTTTATGGTCCTTATATCCACCTTTGTTTTTTGTTATCTGACATTATGCTTGTACGCTCACACGAGTGTCCATTTACGCGCAAACGTGATTGGTGCGGCTATATTTCGAAAATAAACCCAGCAAAAGGGTCGTCGAACAAGTGTGTGAGGTTAGGCTCTGGGCTCCGCCCTACTAGCACTGGATCCTTCTTCTTCTGTCTTTGATCTTCTGGTTATAGTTCTTAATTCTGTGGAAGATGTCTGAATGGAACATAGTGCAACAGTTGGCTGCTGAGTTTCAGAAGCTCCAGGCCTCCACTGGAGCTCAAAAGTTGTCTGAGCGTAACTGTGTGGAAGTGGTAAACAAGCTGGTTGAGATGGGCCTGCTAGATATTCTGTACACCGTGGATGGGAAGGAGTACATCACCCCACAACACCTGGATAGGGAGATGCGGAACGAGCTTGTGGCTAGCAAAGGTGAGGACTGATGTGGACACAAGCCGTGTAAATATTTATGAAATAAGATTTGCGACATAGATATACATGTAGATGCATAGGTACTGGTTCCGTATAAATCACTCCTTGTATTAATTGAATAATTTTCCTCCCAGGTCGGCTGAACATTGTTGATTTACAACAGGTAAGAATAATTGCCGAGTTACTAAATTAATGTGTGTGAGTAGCGCATGGTTACTTTAATTTTGTCTCTCTCTCTCTCTCTCTCGGCTAGATACTCAACGTGGACTTGAGTCACATTGAAGCAAAAGTTGGAGATATTCTAAAACGTGACCGCAACATAGTTCTGTTACAAGGAGAGCTCATTGACAAGTAAGCTGGTACAGTAATAATACATATAAAAGATTCAATTTGGTACAATTAATTGATCTTCCTAGCTCTCCAATGGTTTGGTGAGTATCAGACACTTTAACTTTCCAGTTTATAGTTTTTTCTGACAGTATTGTGACCATGGACCAATTTCTGAGGTTAACTGTATTAAAATGATGCGTGTACAGATCGTATGTGAGGGCTCTGTGTGAGGAAGTGAATGAAACGTTGCAGGAAGTTGGTCAGGTGTCCATTGCCGATCTGAGCAGAAACTTCAGCCTACCCAATGACTTCCTCATGGAGGTACTGTATAATTATTGTCAATCTCATAGTAAGTGTATCATTATAGTCTAGGGTCCTCATAATGTGTTGCATGTGTTTTATGCAATCAAGAGTATCCATAAAGTAGACCCCGAATGTGGTCTCTTTGAGAGCAATAATTCAAATTGTGCTAGACGAATATTCGTTCTTTTGGGAAGTTCTTTATATTGTAGGTCTTTATATTGTAGGTAGACTATGGCCCACAGTATACCTCCTCTGAGGCACTTTTCCATTGTTTTTCCCATGTATATCGTATAGATATCCCACTGTCATTGTCAGACACAAGACTATAACTGACCTTTTCTTTGCACTCCAGCATATTGAAGAGTCAATTGGTACGATAATTCATGGTCAACTGGACAAAAGTGGCTCTGGTGCCATTTACACTAATGCTTTTGTGGCAAGGTACGGAAAACACAATAACTATACTGAACCGTATTGGTTGCATCCATGAGAGTATGGGTTGTTGTAAACAATTGCAGCAGCAAGGTTATTCTGAGGGTGAGCTAGGTAGATTGTACTAGATTGATGTAGTTGCTAACATACACGACCAGCTATTATAGCATATTTGTGACAATTAACTGCAGGTCAGCCTCAGCAGCAGATAATTATCGGCAAAGTGTCATTGTGTGCTGTTCTTCTCTGCAGGTATATGTCTCGTATTCGAGGATTGTTCAGTGCTGTGACTAGACCCACAGTCATCGGCCCTCTCTTGTCTCGAGGATCATTTCAGGAGAAGCTGTTCCTCAGTGAGTTATCAAGTTTAGTGGTTGGGTTTTAGTTTCTAGAGGCTAATTGCTTGAGCTGCACCGCGCCTGTAGTACCTCCTCTAGTTGCCGAGTCGAGACTTGAACCTTAAAAAATCAGGCACCACTATTGATAGAAGTCAGTATAGAAGTCACTGTATCATTATATGCGTACATCTTTCAAGTCTAATGCCCCGCCCCCTCCAGGTGTTCTCCACGAGTTGGTGTCGAGTGGTGTTCTGGCGGGTACCCTACATGGTCACCTGGAGAAGGCCGTCTACGTTCCTCACGTGTACACAAGGATGCAAAACAGATGGGCCGACTCTTTCCTGGAGTCTAACGGATATTTGGGTAAGGCAAATGACTGTTACATGATGATGGACTTACTTTTCAGGCTAATCAGTTAATGATCTTTACCGTATTTTTATTTACTTCGCATCTACGTGAAAAGCCCAACAATGTCAGGATTTCTGTACTAGATTGCAGAGGAATATTTATGTGCAAGTGTGTACAGTACATGTATATACGTGTTTACCATAACCATAGCTTATAGCCTTCCGTATTTGTAGTTAAGTCCACCCCCACTTACCCCTGTAGAGTACGATGCCCTCAAGCGACTGGGCATAGAACAGCCTACTGTGTTTGTGAGTCAGCGCTACTCTTCCCGAGGTGATGTGATAGAGCTCTCCTCGTGTGTGGTGGGGGACGGGGTGATGACCGAGCTGGCTGCCAGACTAGAGGACGCACTCGTCACTGAGGGATGGGTCGATGTCCTGGTGGGTCGGACTTATAACATTTGTACCATGGCATTGTGGTATATGTAGATACCTCCTGATTATAATGCTGCCTCTGTCATCATTATCAATTTATAATTCATGTATAGGGTTATGTATAGTCATGTAAATTAATGCAATTATTTGTACAAGTCTCTTTGATGTTGAAGTCTAGTAGCATGTACGTATCTTAATACTGCATTTTTTTCTGAAGTATACCCCCTTACTTTTTTAATATCCCATTATCTGGAGAACTATTCGTACCCACCCACCCACCCCACCCTCCAGACCTTACTGCCTGCCCCTTGCACCCCAGAAGATGCTGAGCTCCTTGTTCAGAAGAGCTACTCCTCTGATCCTGAACTGAAGGCTGTGGGAGGGTTCCTTGTTAGAAAGAGCTTTATTCAGACCTGCTTTGAGCACTTCAAACCGATGCTGCAAGAGAAAGCTCAAAAGGTAAGAAGAGTAAGAGTAAGGTAAGAGTAAGAGTAAGGTAAGAGTGCTTTGTTGTTGGAGAAGTTCTCTGATTGTTCGGAGACTGTTATCTCACAAGTAGCAGCTGATATCAGCAGGTGTGCACATATCACATAAATATAGTCTGTGCCCCGAAAATAGTCTTGATCTACAGTCCTACTATCTACACAATAAAATTATATCCATAATGTACATGCAAATAATTAAACTGCTAAATTTCTATAATAATATACCCTATTAGATGGTTGAGCGTGATGCTGTGATGGTGTCAGAGATGCTCCAGCAGTCCGAGGCCGTTGAGGAAGGTGGTGGTCGTAAGAGAGGAGGTCGGAAGGCAGACAAGAAGTCAGGAGGAAAGAGGGGATCACAAGAAGCCAGTAGAGTGGCGGGAAGGGCAGAGCTCCAGTTCATGTCTGTGGAGGAGGTGAGAATGAGATAGTAGTGAACGTTCTTTGCTGTACTGTATAACTATGATTGCGCAATCAACACGCCACGCCGTTAGACAATCATGACATGTATAATATTTACTGCATGTAATGTGTTGGTGTGATATGCATGTTGACTGGTGTACACATGTACCGCTCCATTAGTCGTCTTCTCTCTGAATGCGTGGTCCTGTATACATTGTACATGTTAGAAATTACAATGTACAACTGTATCATAATTATTGTTACGCTACTGATTGTGTGTAAAGTTTACCTACGTATACAAAATCTCACTCCTGCTGTTACAGATGAGTGCTTTGTTGTTGGAGAAGTTCTCTGATTGTTCGGAGACTGTCATCTCACAAGTAGCAGCTGATATCAGCAGGTGTGCACATATCACATGATCATGTTAAATACTTGATAACACTGTTCACACCCTCTGGCTATACCCTCAGAAATCTGGTGTTAGCTGTTGATATGTTAGGTGATGTAAACCCGTGCATCATTAGTGCATCATTAATGGTATAGCTCACCTCGAGTAAATGTTTTGACATCCTAAAATTACACGTAACTGTAAGTACACTAGACAGTACTGCCCCGTATTTTTTAGCTGTTCTAAAATCAAGTGCATGCAGTGCTGAAATCAACAGCTTGTGGCCCGTTCTGTGTTTAGCTTCCATGAATCAGTGCCCTGCTTACACATGTATTTCTATACAGCTCCTTACGGACAGCCTTCCAAGAGGAGGTTAGAGAATGTCTGTCGACCCTAGGTCAAGACTCCTCCGCTAGTCAGCAGAGAAAGAGACACGCTGACACACAGGAGAGGATGGTCGGACTGTGGACCAACGCCAAACTCTTTGAGAGGGCTATAGCACACTTTGAAGGTGAGGATGCAGTACATGTACACCAATAATAATATTATTGAGCCTCCGTGACGTGGTGTAAGACTAGTAGCCTTTGATACTATGTAGTGATTCATAATTGCGTGAGGCTAAACATGTATTTAAATCTTCACAAGTGTTTGCTGTAATGACTGAATTTGTTGTATTCCCGTCTTCCCCTCGTGCCCAGGTGATGGTGCAGTCCAACTGTCCAAGTATCTCCTACGCACTTTGTGCACTGATATGACAAACATGGTCTTGCTCTACATAACAGAAGATGCTTCGTCCAATTCTGGGGAGATGACAAAAAAGGTAGCAAAAAAACTTTATGTGCTAGTTGACCAGTTCCTTAATCCAAGATTGCTGTACACATCATGGTTAGCAGTCTCTGAGCACATGCAATGTTAAACTTATTTTTATCCCTTCATTCTTCTTCTCAGGAGCGTTCCAAGATGACATCTAGTCTGAGTGAGCCAGCCAAGACAATGTTGAGTGAAGTGGACAAATCCCTCAGTGGAAAGGTGGGAATGTTTAAATAATGCAAATGTGTATTCTAAGAGTAAAGTGCATTTTTTATGTGTATTGCTCACAGGAAACGGGGACATTTTTTGAGCTATTTGAAAGCGTATGTGCTGAAGACTTCTGCGGAATTCTTCTCAAAAAAATTGACAAGAAAAAAGAAAGGCAAGTTACATATGTAGAGCTAATGTACACTTAAATACATTCTTTGCACTAAATTGACCCGAAAGCATTTTGAATGAATTAGTGCCAAGTTTGTGACTCCGACCCCCTAATGCCACACACAGCACAATGGCATATACATCTACGTGATCATGTATGTAACCTGAAGTCTGCTTGTGTGCGTGTGCGTGTGCACTTATGCACATCCTGGAGCGTGTTATTATCATTGATCTGCCTGTAACAGGTGCTTGACTATACCAGTATAATGATGAGCCCCCCCCCCCACACACACAACACACCCAGACAGTTGTTGTTCTCCCACCAGCAGTCTCTGTGTGAGAGTCTAAAGGAAGAGGTGGAGCCGGCCATGTCCCTACACCTCATCTCTGTCATTCTGTTTCAGCAACAAACTGGTACCATTGTCCATATCCCCGGGAAACTTGTGCCCACAGTGATTGCCTTTCTCGCTCAGCATCTGGACGACAAGGCTTACTTGAAGCTAATCGAATGTCAAAAGTTAGTCAGCGATCGACTGCGTTCCGTCGTTGGTGATGATGCAAGTCCTGACAACGGTGGTGGAGATGATGACACACTCAGCAGTCTGCTCACTGAGCTCAAAGAATTGGCACTCACCAAAACAAAGAAAACTGTAACTGCTGGAAATTAGATAACTCTTAAAAGGTATAATTTAACGTACTGTCGACTTACCCCACTTTGAGTTTTGTATCGTTCTGAACGTTAACGTACATGTACATGTATATGGAATCAAAAGCATTTTCTCATCAATGTCTTTAATGTCATTAAGAGCTGAGGACAATCTCAACAACTAATTACATGTAGCAGCATATGTAACGCATTATTACTTATAATGAAGTGTGCTTTCGACATTATCAGTCAAAGTGAGTTTTCCAGTAGTGTATCATTATGGCTAAACGTTTGAGTTTCAGTGTGTTGTTCATATTGATACTGAGAGCATCCTCTAAATCGTCTACAGTAGCTCCTCACCTATCTTTCAATGTCTTGTCAAAGGACTTAATCGATGGTGTTTACCGTCCCTACTCTGAGGGTTCCAGTGTTGGTGTTCAGTTTGTCACTACTGCAGACAGTCTCAGTGTCCTCACACTCGATGGAGAACCTGTCATTCAAGTTTCAAAAGCTGTTGGTGGTTATCGGGTGCTGAATATTGATAGGCAGACATTTTTACAGAAATCTGGCACGGAGGAATTGTCCAAAGACTATGCTGTCCCATTCAATACTGAGCTTCAAGTTGACCGATTGAACTATCTTGTGGCCGCATTGCATGATGTTCCAATGGATCACCATAGCATTGTCCTACAAGAATCAGTCTTTAAATTAGCACATTTTCTGGAGACCAAACTTTTCATACAAGCAGCAATTGCAATGGGTACCGAATTATCCATCTCTGGAAAGGAATTTCCTTCAGCTCTTTCGATGTATATGACAGCAATGCAGCTGGACAAACTTCTGTCAAATAACTCCCTCCTCAATCCAATCTCCCCGTCTGTTGATTTACGTGCCCTGGGACTCGGAGATGACGATTGTCTTGCAGAGTGTCCTCCGTGTGAGGATGACTTGTGCTTGGGTATGTGTGGCTACTCCTGCCACTGTTGGCAGTGGGTGTGTGGCGATTGCTGCTACCATCTGGGATGTTATGGTCATGACGTCTGCTGTAGGGAAAAGTTTGTGCAAACAAAGTGCCTTTTCCCCATTGGAATTACGTGTGAATCTGAATACACCTGTTAATTAAAATCTGCCGCTATGTATACGTATACATTTTAATTAGAAATGCTGTGTGATTCTTTCGCTTGTTACAACTACAGTTGCACTGTTCGTGCATGAATATATTTAAGACACATTTGCAGGTCTTAAAAAACACATAGTAAGTTTGTATAGTAGCCTCCTTCACATGCAGGCCTTCCATCCACTCTCAGAGGAAGGGCGGCCTTTAATCGGCGTGGATTCGAGGCTATAGCCTCTGCAATTACCTTGAGCGTGGGCAGTGCGCGCAAAAGGTGGCCTCAATACCAAGCCGCGGAATTTTAGAGGGTTTCATGAGTTAATACCCACGTGGCTTTTAGACTCTGCTGCGTTTGTAGGACAGTCAAGATGACCGAGATGGATGTAGATAGTTCAAAAGCTGTGGTTGATCTGACTCAAGGTAAGCAGCCATTTATTCGTCGATCACTCTTTATGTTTAATTTTTTTGGCAAATGTGCATTCAGTTTCAGTGACTTGATTAGTTTTGTTGCTGCATATAGCTAGTGTTATTATATTGGTTATTTCGTCTCAGTGACCCTAGACGAGGGGATAAGCTCTGCTGTAGTGCCTTCTGCTGGTCTACTGGATGTACTTGAGAATGAGAAGTATTGTGATGTCACCTTTGTTGTTGATGGAGAAAAATTCAAAGCACATCGAGTGATCCTTGCCTCGCAGTGTGAATACTTTGACAGGTATCAATGTCACTGCCGGGCTATAAATATGACATGTAAAATGACATGTAGGCCTATATGGATCTAGGTTTGCATACATCAACATTATAGAGGCTGCCTGTTTTTCAACCCAATGCATGTGTAATAATGTAATAATGGATGTTGTTTATGTTAGCACATTATTGTTACTTTTAGTAGAACACACACATAGACCTGGCAAGATCGAGCATGCCTCTTCAAGCATGCATCTTCAAGATCGAGCATGCCTCTTCAAGATCCACCAAGACTCATCAGGACTAACCATAGAATGCAATTAGTGCAGGCATTAGTATATAAACTGGTTGTTAAATTGTGCATGGCAGTCTTGTGAATAACCAATATCATTTATCTACAACTATCAAGTGAACCTGTTCACACATGCATTTATATTCAATTTCTCTCTCTGGCACAGACTGCTGTATGGGCCCCTTAAGGAGGCGAAAACTGATCAGATAGCACTCCAAGACACTCCAGCGGCTGCATTTCAATACCTCCTCAGATATTTGTACACTGGGCAACTGGAAACTATTGACATTCAGGTTAATAATTATTTTCATGCATAATTATAGACATGCCAAAACATGATTGCATGTATTCAATTGTCACTCAGCAGGTACAATGTTAAATATTTACTCTGCATGCATGCATGCCACAACATGTACAAACTAGAGCACTAAAGTGCAAACCCTCGGCTGGTGACGTGACATGATTATGAAGAAACCAGAAAAGTGATATAATGCAGTGCATGTAGTGATGAATATCATGTATGACTGTCTAGCACAGCAACTCAGAAGCTAAACCAGACTGGAGACTGAACAGACTGAAACATTTGAGAACAGGGTTTTATACGCACTGTGGACTAGGATCGCAGCAAAGAAGCCTGGAGTCTCATGCAGAGAAGTATAGCTCCTGATCCCAGAGTCAGGGACAAACCAGACACAATTCTAGCTTTCTATTGTATCCGACCCTTTTCCACAAACAATCTGTAATAGTGGTTTATGCAAATAATAGCCGTGTTTAGTAGTACGCAAAAAGCTTCTTAGGTTTAGCTCGCCTTTTCTGCGAAACAAAGACTTCTTTGCAAAATCTGCCAAATTTTAAGCCTTAGTTTTAATGCAATACAAGTTTCCCTACGTACAAATTGTGATGCCTAAATCACCAGGTAAGCCAAACTGAGCGAGACACACACACGGACACACAAACAGACTGACAGACTACTTAACCGAGGCCGCCTACGCGCCTCAGGTTAATTAGTGTATTGACAATTTAGGTATATATTTTATAGCATGCCTTGCATGCACAGGGCATACTTACAAGCGTGATTCATTACCATGTATTGTGCATGTATGTAAATGTATAGGCTGCATTGGACTTGCTGTGTCTGGCTGATCGCTACCAACTCAATGAGCTCAAGTCCTGTTTGGAGCAGAATCTCTCTCATCATTTGAGCATCAGTACTATCTTCCAGTTTCTCTTCTATGCCGAGGCTTACAACTGCAGCGACCTTCATCAGATATGTACCACCTATATCGAATGCAACACACATAGTGTTTTATGTAGTGAGGTCATTCTCAATTTGCCTTACAGTCACTTCAAATCGTTTGTCTCTCGCGATCAACTACTGGTAGATGAGATTGAAGTGTTTGACACAGTACAGAAATGGATTGCTCAAAACAATCCTGAGACGAGGGAGAGGGAGAAATTGCTGAAATGTATTCGGTTGTCGGAGATATCAGCCAGTCAGCTACAAGAGAAGGTTGCTTCCAGTGGCCTCTTTGACAAACCTGTTATCTCCAAGGCACTGGAGATTCAGAGCAGCGCTTCTGAGGTGACGGATGGTGATATGCCTCGTGGAAGAACTAGTGAGTATTGTGTTATAGTTACAATCCTAATAAAGCCAGATTAACTGTTAATATAACATTAATTATCTTCATACAATCATGAATGTAACTCATACATTTTTTCTCTGAAATTGAGCATTTTATTTCGAGGGTGTAAACTTTCGCGGAATGACCGTTAGAAAGGTTTTTGCGGATTTAATTTTAGCGGAATAGCAGCATGCATGTAATATTATATTCGTGGGTATAAATGTTTGCGGCAGATGCTTGATCAGCAAAACCCACGAACAATACGGTATATATACTTACCTTTTTGTTTTGTTTGTAGCCGATAGCAATCTGTTTGCTGATGCTGCCACCACAATCGAGAATTACGAGAACTTTAGTCTCAAAGTTCACCCTGACTTTTATGGTGAGGCTTTTCGAGGCAAACCCTCAGACTACAAGTTCTATATTCTCTCTCGAGCCTCACATAAAGTCTCTTCCATCACCCTCATGCTTTGTGACGTGTTCCTTGTCAATAAACTCAAGTTTGAGGCCTACTCCGACTCGTGGAGAGAGGATGGAAATTTTGATGAAATAAAGGAGCCATTCTCGTACAAGATTGAAGTGTCAAAGGACTCGAATTCGTGGATGACGGTTATTGACCATTCCAACTGCAAGTGTTACTTCACTCAGCAACTTTACTTTCCAAGGAAGGCAGTTCAGTAAGTCGTATAGAATGTGCCAGTTACCATGACATCCATGAGACCAATTTCTCTATAATTACATACTGTACCCTCCTGTACACTATGTGCTTATAATTTCATAATTTATCACTGGATACTCCACATTAGGCACTCAGTTTATGTAACATACACCTGTACCTTTCTTAACCGACCCAAAACATGCATAGCCGAGTAATCTCACAATGCATGGTTTAATGCTCAGGTATATAAAGTTGACCATAATGAGGGCACATGACAACCTGCAAGTTAGGTTCCTCAGTTGCTCCTGCAGTTCCAGTGAGCAAGAACCACAGTTCCGGCACTCCAATGGAATTCTAGGTATAGTTATGGTCTTTCAACCATGTCAGTAATGCCATCACTTTAACTAGCTCCTATACGTTAGGTCTGTGTAAATGAGTGCACAGCAGGCATGAAACCATAGGCCCTGTATGAAATCTAAAAGTTTTGGAGTAGCTAGGCCAACAGTTTGGTTCTTCCATTTTTAGGCAGCAGCTACTTTCACAGTTTAAATAGGGTACTGTTTAAATAATTATAGTGCACATTACTCTACTGCCCAAAGACGGTGTGTTAAACACGCAGCATTTACAATAAGCTATCAATAACCATCCCTCTAGCTCTTTACGTATGACTTCCTTTTCTTTAGCTCCATTGACTCCGTTGACCCCAGCAGTCATTAATTTCATGACTGTAGTTCACAAAGGTGTCAGATGCTTTCTCACCCTACACCAACCCTACTCCATCTCTTCAATCACGTGAGTGGCATGCCCACTGTGATTGATGTATACAGGCTGGGCATGAGTGGCATGCCCACTGTGATTGATGTATACAGGCTAATAGAATTGGCATACCCACTGTGATTGATGTATATGTATACATTACAGGGCTAATAGAATTAGGCAGTGTATATAGTCCAAATTGATAGTGTACGTGTCCAAAAGTAGCCAAGAGCATTTCAGATGTAACACTAACTAGCCTGGGGTACATGTCTATAACTGCAATTTTGCTTGAGTGGCAGCTATTTTGGAACTTACTCTAAGATAAGATATGGCAAGATTGAACACATGCCTATACTTGGTTTTATCAGGAGTACTTAATTACTCCTGGCATGATATAAAATAGTAGATTTACATACGTTAGCTTTATGTGTTGTTGTGTTCCTAGGCTGAAGGTGTGTGGACTGGTGGGGTCGGCTCATGTGGTGGTCAGCGTCTCGCTTGTGAACAAATACAAACAGTACCAGGTTGTGGCCGACTTGAAGAACTGCATTTTGAATGAGTAAGTTCACTGTTGCAACGGAATATTTTAACTAGTGGTGAATAGAATCCCGGGATTTCAGTATTGTGGTAGCAACTAAAATGCGCTCTCTGTACTGTCAAGTTATGATATCACCAAACAACATCGAAGATATACCTGTTACATGTAGTTGCATACTACACCACATTGATTTACTTTTACCGTTTATCTATTTTTGCAGGAGTGACTTGCAGATCACATTCCAGGAGAGAGTGGTGGCAATCATTACTGTCGATATCCTCGATTTTTCTGTGGAGGTAAGCTCTAATTAGTTGTACCAGATCATAATTTAATATGCGAATACATGCGTGCATGTTCGTACTGTTCTTTCACGTCAAGCTCTGAGTTAATGTACTGTGTCTAATATGCTTGGTGCATATAATGTATATAGTTGGTGGATTGAAAGCTAGGTTAATCATAACATGGAGGTCACGTAACTGTGGTTAGGTTTTGGGGGAGTACTGAGAGAGGGGCCCCTGTGATTAGCATTGAGCACGTAAGTGTTGGGGCCCTCATTCAGCCCCACTAACATCGTAAGATGGCTTAACCCTTTATGAATGGGAGGGAGGTTGAAACGTAAAATGGCTTGTTGGAGGCTGAAGAATTCTTCAACAATTTGATTAGCTTAGTGTGCACAGTCATCCCCTATGTACAGTACATAGTAGATGATTTGTTTGTTTTATTGACTCAGGGTCAACTTGTACCACTCTCGAAGGACACACCCATCAGTATTAAAAATATTGTCATTGGGCAAGCTATAGTTAGTTGAACAAATGACATTTTATTGTGACTTTCTTTAATTGTTGTGTTGTGTTGTGTTTGTCAGGCTAGTCTATAATCGTTGTCGCAATCATAATTATGTTTTTATGCTATCCAAATTTAGTTCCATCATTATGCTGTTGTTGTTTTCACAGAAAATCAAGAAGCTTATACACACACATCTGTCTCTCGTACTGGATAGCCCTCGTACTCAATTCGTATCATCATTACAGCTTTGAAATTTGCAGTAGTCATGCAGCTATCCCGATACTAAGTCTAGTTGTTTGATGCAAATGTACTGTAAGCCACATACGATGCCTATAGATATACATGTATAGATATATAGCAGCTTTCATTATAATGATATTAATCAGGAAAACAGCATATCACGCTCCCCTGTCTGACACACTTTGCTATGGTATAGGGCTTTTACTGGTTGCTCGGCTGTGCCCACTACCTCATTTCTACCTGATTCCATCATTATTCTGTCAGGTGGTGTAATAGCAATTTTTAATACCGTATTACTAGAATATTTTGTGGGAGAAAACCTCTACGAATGAGCCAATCAGCAGAAAATTTGACCCTTTGCTATCCGTAACTATTGCGTTTGGCAAGGATCGCGTGTATTTATATACTAGTAATAATTTAGATTTTATTATTAAATACCCTCACTGAATTTAATAGCAATCATGGAAACTGATAATCATAAACATGTTTCAATTAATTATCACATTCAGAGAGTGAATGGTAAACTGTCATTCCAAATAATGGAAAGCATGATCATCACATGCATCTATAAGCCACTTCATGTCAATTACTATATAACTGTTACTATACTCTCTGCAATTAGAACTACAAACATCTGTCGATGGCTGCATCTAATTTCTAAACACACTGCATGGTAGCTTTATTGGAGACTCATTCCTGAAGTGAGTTATACATTTGATACTATAATATTATGTATTCAGTGCATGCACTCAGACTGTGCAAAATTGTATATATATGTACTGAAGTATTACAGGGGGATACAAGTAATCTATGAGGATCATTACAAGTTGCACAATTTAGGGCAGCAGAAATGCATGGATATAGTCAGACATTACTGAAACATTTTCTCAGTATTTAGTGCGTATATATATACATTAGTAGGCTGCAGAGTATATACGTATAAGTTTGTACCCTGGTGTGCTCTGATACTATGGAGTATCAATTGAAAACCTCCTGCATATACTCTATATATATGCATGCATGCATGCATGCTTTACATAAACTTTTTGGCTCTGCTGATAATAGCCTGCGTGCATGGTGAACTCCTCCAGAGGCTCGTTCTCCCGGAGATCTGACTATACTAGGAACTATAGGGTACATACAGTATTATGCTGTTCATGCACCCTGCAGGAATGTGCATCTATGTACCTATATATACAACGGACATTCAGAAAAGTCTTTCAGGTGATTCCATTGAAGCACTTGACAACTTTGATTTCATTCCTGAGGAATTGCAGCAAACTTTCTGGCTCATATGCAAATTTGCCTACGAATACATGTCTAGAGATAAGATTTTCGGAGTCTGAATTGTCCTCCTTTTTCCCAGAAGCAATAAAATTGCGCGAAAATTTTTCCTGTTTTGGTCTGCTGCAGTTGGCACGCTCAATTCTATCCAGTGGCCATGGCTTGTCTTTTCACTTTGCTCACCTGACCATCCAGGAGTTCTTGGCTGCCCTCCATCTTGTAACTCTATCCAATGAAGAAAAAGCAGGTGTTCTTAATACTCATGCTAGAAGGGATCGGTTCTCCATGGTATGGAGGTTTGTTTTAGGTCTTGGAAGTAATAAGGAACAAGCCCATAAATACAGCAAGACTCTTATTCCTTTGGATGATTCTTTAGTTAATCACTTAACGTATGCAATCCGTGATGACGATATGTTATTGGCTCATTGTGCATTAGAGTCTAAAGATGACGTCATCAGTCAGAAAATAGCTGGTATGATCAATGGACAACTCTGAGTCAGTGTTTCTGACAACCCACATGATTATGTAGCTGTGTTACACGTACTTAATCATACATTAAGCTCCTCTAATCTAAATCTTAAGCTCAGAAAATGTGGTATAGGTCCAAAACAACTGAACCAGTTAGCTAACACTCTCGTTAGTTCCAGAAGCAGGCTGCAAGTTAAATCGTTGTACATAGACAACAGCAAGCTAACTGACGAAAGTGTCACATATCTTTTAAGAAGGGCAGCAAATTCCTTTCAGTATGTAGAAACACTGTCATTTGAAGATGCAGGTATTAGTTGTTGGGTGCCTTCCACCCCTCTTAAACATCTCACTGACCTCGATGTATCCAACAATCCTCTCAATACAGAAAGCTATACTGAGTGACAACCTATCAAATCTAGAGGAGCTAAATCTGTCTAAAACTCTTACTGAAGACTCCGAAACAAATGGTACCCTACTTTCCACCCTCATTCCATCCATCATCTCACATTGTCTTCTCTTAAATAAGCTTGATCTATCAAAAAACATTCTTGCTTCGCATGGTGCATGTGTCTTGGGAGAATACTTTGTACCACTTACTACAAAAAGAAGGGAATTCAAACTTGATTTAAGCGACACAAGTATAGGCACTGAAGCAATGTTACTCTTCTCAAATAAAGTGGCTGAAATGCTGAAAAGCTTAGCTCCTTTTTTAGTCACAATATCAAGTGAATGTGATCTTATTCTTCAAAATAATCCACTTGGACACGATGGACTAAAAGCAATCTCTAGATTGCTAAGGAGTGAACTTTGCCCTGTTACAAAACTTAATCTTGATGAAACGGACACGAGCAGTGACCACCTGCTTCAATCTTCTCAATGCAGTGGTCCAGGTGAAGAAGATAAAGTTGAAAGCAGCTCATTAACAGAACTTAGAATGTGTAATAACAAGTTAGGTGGACACATTTATCTTGACTTTATGGTAACCACAGCAACAGAATATCTTTTCACCAACCTAGAGAAGCTGTATTTAACTAACATTCTAATTGAAGATAACAGTAAAATTGGGGAAATCCTTAAACTATTGCTGATAACAATTGCATCTTATTGCCCCTGTTTGAATCATCTTGATATCTCTGAAAATAATATTGGTGTACATATGTCGTCTGCACTTGGAGAAGCTTTCCCACTATTCATTTGCTCCCGAACACAAACAGTAGAGATTCATATGGACAAATGCAATATCAATGATGAGGCAATGATTGCCTTTTCAGATCAAGTTTCTGCCAAAATGAAAGCTATACCTAAACAAGGATTCTCTGAATGCCATCTTTATTTTGACGAGAATTCATTGGAGGGAAGTGAAGGCGTCTTAGCCATTCTTAAAATGCTCACAGTGTGCCCAATAACATATTTGGATATTTGCAACCTTGCACATCATGTAACTGAAACTCAGCTCCAACATGTCAGCCTTATAGCGAGTGATAATTATCCAAACACTGTTGTTGAAAGCAGTAATTTAACCAATCTGGATATGCGGAACACTAAAATCAGGGGATGTTGTCATATCAAGTGTTTAGAGATTGGAATAGTTAACAAGTATCTAACAAACCTTGAATGGTTGTGTTTATCCAACACTCTAAGTGACAATGCTAAAGAAAATGGAGTACTACTATGTACATTACTGCCTGCTATTGCATCTCACTGCCCTTGTTTGGAAACATTGGATCTTTCTAAGAACAATCTTGGTGTGCCTGGAGCAGATGCACTAGGGGAAGCATTCCTTCAACTCGTTAGTGTTGGTGGAAAGTTGGACATTGACCTAAGTGAGGCTAGTTTTAATAGTGAGGCTGTGATCGCATTTATTGAGAAAGCAACCCACGCATCAGGCAATTTCACTGTTAGCAGGTCTCCTATCGCTGAGATTACACTCACACTCAATGAAAATCCAATCGGATATAAAGGATTAGTATCTATCTTGAAAATGGTTTCAACCAGTGACTTCTCTTTTTCAGAACTAAGTATTCGTAACATCACCGTACCTGACATTATGTCTCAGTCTAGTTCAATGCAAAGAGTAAGGGAAAATCAGATACAAATCAAATCAGATGTTATTCTCAGAGGTGGTACACTCTCAACACCAAGAGTTTATGATAGAGAGAGAGTATCGAACGTAGGCATACTGTGTATCAGATGTATGCGGAGAGTAACGTGACTTCCTGTATCTGTCACAAGCTTGGAATTTGCACACTGACCAATCCAAGCGTGGGTGATGTAATCTATCAACCCATCCAAGTGTGGGTGATGTAATCTACTTTCTTGATAGATGACATCACCCACACTTGGATTGGTCAGTGTGCAAATTCCAAGCTTGTGACAGATACAGGAAGTCACGTTACTCTCCGCATACATCTGATGTACAGTATGCCTACGTTCGATACTCTCTCTCTATCATAAACTCTTGGTATAACTATAATAGGAAAAAAGAAAGAAAAAGCACAATGCCCATTAAATTCCTGGAGACATCATCAATGGCAGGGTATTTTTCTAGCCTGGAGAGCTTAGACTTATCCAACACTCTAAGTGACAATGCTGATGAAAACAAAGTACTACTATGTACACTACTACCTGCTATTGCATCTCACTGCCCTTGTTTGAAAACACTGGATCTGTCTCAAAATAATCTTGGTGTACCTGGAGCATGTGCACTAGGGGACACATTTCATCAATTCATCAGTAGCAAAGAAAGTTTTGACATTAACCTAAGCGAAACTAGTCTTGACAGTGTTGCTGTAATGGTACTTACTGAGAAAATATTAGGCACTTTAAGTGTGAACATAGCCACTGAGGTTGAGCTAAAATTTGATGACAATCCTGTTGGGTATAATGGTCTGGTATCCATCTTCAAACTAGTTGCAACCAGAAACTGTGGGATTTCGCAATTAGAACTCTGCAGTCTGATTGAGCCTAACATAGTTACTTACAATAACATCCAGTTTTGTGCAGATGATCTTGCTGGTAGTAGGCAACTTACAAAAATCAGTATGTACTCCTTTTCAGCTGAGGCTGGGCAGAGAGGGGAAATATACGTAAACTGCCTGGAGGCAGCAATAATAGCAGGTGCTCTACCTAATCTAGAGAAGTTGGATGTATCGAATTTTCTGGGCAATAGTAGATCTACTAATAAATCATTACTGACCAAACTTTTACCAGCCATTGCGTCCTACTGCCCATACTTGGAAGATCTGGATCTCTCTCGGAATAACTTGGGTACACCTGGAGCAACTGCATTAGGTGAAGCATTTTGGCTGCTTATTACTACCAGAAATCAATTGGACCTTGACTTACATAAATGTAATCTTGATAGTGAGGCTGTGACAGCATTCTCTGAGATAATAACCCACAAATTGTCGTCATTAAATACTTTTGTGTTGAGAAAGAGTATGAAATGTGATATAAATCTAAGTGAAAATCCAATTGGGCAGGAAGGCCTCGTAGCCATCTTCAATATTCTCACTTTAAAACACTGTCCAATTAGTAAACTCAGTCTGGACGATCTTGTTCTTGAATCGGGTTCTCAATACAGAAACGCCCAGCAAGTGAATCCAAGTGCAACTGACCTACTATTGCTTCATTCTTGTGTAGAAATTAACAAACTGAAAACTCTGAGTATGTCCAATGCCTGCATTGGTGGAGATTGCAATTGGCACATCAGATACTTGGAGAAAGCAATAAAAACGGGTGCTTTGGCCAATATGGAGGATCTTGACTTATCCAATAGTCTGACAAAGAATGCCCATGTAAATGCATCACTGTTGACTACACTGTTGCCAGCCATTGCTTCCTATTGCCCACATCTTATCGAGCTTAATTTGTCTCAAAACAAACTCTGTGTACCAGCAGCACAGGTGCTGGGAGAAATGTTACCACTTTTTATCAGTGGCAGAAAGCAATTTGACCTTAATCTAAAAGAGTGTTTTCTTGATAGTGAGGCTGTGACAG
Organism: Halichondria panicea; assembly: GCF_963675165.1. Lineage (NCBI taxonomy): Eukaryota > Metazoa > Porifera > Demospongiae > Suberitida > Halichondriidae > Halichondria > Halichondria panicea. The sequence goes on from NC_087389.1 coordinate 3,937,002, forward strand.
CAATTACGAGAATATATGCTAGGCCTTACATTTCCTCATCAAATACTTTTTGGATGCGGTCACAGTTCACTCTTTGCCTTAATGAGAATCCGATAGGACATAAAGGGTTACTAGCCATCTTTGCAAACTGTTCGTTTACAAGATTAGAAGTCTGTTATCTCAAAACTGAATCTCACATTCAACAAGATGAGAATTTTTGTGTTGATAATTTGTATCAAAGTACATTAAAAACACTTGACATGGAAAACCATTGGACAAGCCATTGGACACGAAAAAGCAGAGCTAAAGGAGAACTACTGATAAAGTGCCTGAAAACAGCAGCAATTGCAGGTGTGTTGGTAAATTTGGAACGATTAGATTTACGCAAAACTGTACCAGATGCAAACAAAACACTTTTGACACCATTGCTAACTGCAATTGCCTCTTGTTGTCCTCACCTGAATAATCTTAATTTGTCTAACAATGAACTTGGTGTAGCTGGAGCACGTGCATTGGGAGAGACATTTCTGCTGCTTATCAATAGTAGGAAAAGATTCAACCTCGATTTAAGTGAAAACAATCTTGACAGTAAAGCAATGGCAGTGTTTTCTGAAAAGATGGCTGATACTATAACTTCACTACCAAAGTCAGTCTCAATGCTGAATGAATATGATCTTTGTCTTAATGAAAATCCATTTGGATACGAAGGATTTATTACAACATTTCAATTAAAAGATTGTCCAATTACAACCCTGAAAATCAACAACACAATCGTCTGTCCTAATGGTGAAACAAAATGGAATTCAAAATCTGATTCTTTAAGATTTCGTTCTGAAATAATGCAAACTTGTGTGAGCAAATCTGCATTTGAAGGATACTAAATCAAGTAGAGGAGATCATATCAAAGCATTGGAAGCAGTGATAAATACAGGCATATTGCGCAACTTACAGATACTAAATTTATCAAACAGCCTCTTAAATGGTGAACTATTGATCACACTCTTACCATTGATTGCTTGTAACTGTCCAGGCCTCAATGACCTTGATCTTTCTAAAAACAATATTGGTGTGCCAGGAGCAAGCGTTCTAGGAGAAGCTTTTCCACTACTAATTAATAGCAGAAATGTATTCCAGCTTGACTTGAGTGAAAACAACCTAGATAGTATGGCTATGACAGTGTTCACTGAGAAGGTTATTGCAATTAGTAAACTAAAATCTGTATCAATTTCACAATCCACCAAATGTGATATTCACTTGTCATTAAACAAAAATCCACTCAGGTACGAAGATTTGCTAGGAATTTTTAGAATTCTTCAATTTGACTGTTGCAGAATTTCAAAACTAGAGATTGAGGACACAGTCGTTAATGTACTATCAATTGATTTTGCGACTAGTCAACTGGAAAACACACAAAAATTCATGTCTAAATTGCAGAAACTTTGCATGAGCAAAAATACTGCCAGTAGTCGACTTCATCTAAACGCACTTTTTTCAATGTTACCAACAGGTATTTTCACAAATTTGGAGGAGCTAAACTTGGCTCAAACTCTTCTGAGCAATTGTGGTGAGCTACTAAGCATTCTTCTACCATCTCTCTCATCTCACTGCCCTCACCTTGTCGACCTTGATCTATCCGAAAATCACGTTGGAATTGATGGGGCTTGTGCATTGGGAGAAAACTTCCTTCTGCTCACAAGCAATAAGAAGCAGTTTCATCTAGACCTGAGTGAGTGTAGCATTGACAATGAATGTATGATAGCATTTTCTGAACAAATGGCTGAGAAAATGTTTCGATCTACTGAGATTACATTATTCACCGAATGCCATCTTTGTCTTGATAAAAATCCACTTGAATCTACAGGACTATGGGAAATAATGAAAGTTCTTAGCTACGAGAGTTGTCCAATCACCAGACTGGATCTCCGAAGAACTCAACGCACAACCACAAATAGTGGCATTGATGAAATGTCTAATTTCAACACAGTCATGAGTAGTAGGTTGACTACGCTCCATCTAAATGACAACAGACTTAACGGAGACACTCATCTCAAAATATTAACTATAGTGGTGAAGTCAGGACTACTGGCCTCTCTCGAAAAATTTGATCTATCTGAGTCAGTTATTGCTAGGAATGACGAAGCATCATTGACAGAACTCATATCATCTTTATCTACCTATTGCCCTAAGCTAACAAGCTTAGACTTTTCAAACACTAATCTTAATGTACCTGAAGCATGTGCATTAGGTGACAACTTGACACTACTCGTTTATGGTAAAAAACAATTTCATCTCGACTTGAGTAAGACATATTTTGATACTGAAGCATCGATAGCATTCTGTAAAAAAGTAATTGACAAACTACTATCTTCAACGGACACTTCATCTACAAGAGAATTAGAATACAGCAGCTGTGCTCTTTATCTCAACAGAAATCCAATAGGATATAATGGTTTCTTGGCCCTTTTTAAAATGCTCAGCACAAAATTGTGTCCAATTACAAATCTGCAAATCAAAGATACTTACAACTCAACCACTGAAATTAACAGCACTGACCTAGAGGCAGATAGTGTTATGGGCAGTAGGTTGACTACACTTTGTCTTGGTGATAATCAGTTTACCGGAGAAATATATGCAAGAGCATTCAAAGTGGCTGTAAGGGTAGATGTTCTAGAGTTTAGACCTTTCAAATGCTCTCACTTATAACATGGACACAAATGGAGTGCTGCTAACCACACTCTTACCATGCCTTGCCTCTCATTGCCCTAGCCTAGCGACTCTTGATCTCTCCAAAAATAATCTTGGTGTGCCTGGAGCACGCCCACTGGGAGAAACATTCCCACTATTCACAACAAGCAGAAAAGAGTTTACTCTTCATCTAACTAAGGCTAATTTTGACAGTGCTGCTTTACTTGTCTTCTGTGAAGCAATTAAACTATCTTCAATAGAGGAAGTTCCTTTCAGTACGGAAAATTACGACATTGAAAATGTTATGTATCTCAACCAAATCCATTGAACTATGACACTTTGCTAGCAATGTTTAGTGCCCTCAGATGCAGAAGCTGCCAAATCACAACGTTATATCTCAACAACACAGATTACACCACAATGTCTGGCACAAAAGGTATTTTACCTAGCATTGACGCTGATGGCATGAGCAGCTGTTTGACAACACTGCACCTGAATGACAATCATTTTAGTGGTGAAGCACATATAAATGCATTAGAAGAAGCAGTAAGGGCTGACATTTTAGTCAATTTGAAGAAGCTATATTTGTCAAACACTCTCACTATTAACAGCAAGAAAAATGGTGAACTATTGAGTAGGCTGCTGCCTTCAATCGCTCAAAATTCCCCCAAATTAAAGATTTTGGATATTTCAGATAATAATCTAGGTGTTCCTGGAGCATGTGTACTAGGAAAAGTTTTACCAGCTCTCATTGGCAGTAGGGATGAGTTTTACCTTGATTTATGCAATACAGATCTCGATAGCCAAGCTATGACAGCTTTTACACAAGAGGCAATTGACGGGCTGTCTTTATTGACTACCCCACCACCTGCAAATTCCAAACTCCAGCTTAACGATAATCCTATTGGATACGCCGGACTGTTCGCTCTTTTTAAATTATTAAACACTAAAAACTGTGCAATTACAGATCTCAGTCTGACCAACACTGCTTTATATATCCCAGCTATAGAAAATGGTTTTCAGTATGTCAATAACTTAACTACTTCCATTGATGTTACCGTCGTCAGCAATTTACGAATCCTTAACCTCGGAGACAATAGGTTTTGTGGCGTAACCTATATTCGTATGTTGGAGGTAGCCATCCAAAGTGGCATGCTGATCTACCTTGAGGATCTAGACCTGACAAACACCTTTCCCAACGATAGTGACATTAACGGAGCATTGCTCGCATCAATTTTGCCTACAATAGCCAGTTCATGTCCTTACCTTTTATCACTTGACCTGTCACTCAACAATTTGGGTGTTCCTGGAGCATATGCAATAGGAAAAGCTCTTCCAATGCTAACAATTGCCAATATTAGTTTGGTTGACACTTATCTTTTTAGTGAAGCTATAAAAGCTTTTTCAAATGGTTTTGCAAGCACAAGTTGCTTTGCTTGTAATCTCTGCAACTGTATAGTTGATCTCAGCGAAAATTCGATTGGGTCAGATGTTCTACCAGCTCTACTCAGTGTTATTGAAGATAAGAGCTGCCCGATTATAATACTTGATCTTAATCTCACTAATTCGAAAAACCAATGTGTTCAGAAAGTTAGCAGTGAAATTAGCAACAATAGAGGACTAATAACTGTTGACTTACGCAGGAATAATTTGCATGGAGATAACATTTTTGTGTTGGCTGAATTCCTTTCATTGTGCCAATCGCTTGAAAAGCTTCAATGCACAGATTGTTATATTACATCCACTGATGTGAGTAATCTATTTTCACAAATGAAGTCGAGCAGCATAAAACACAACACTTTGAAAGAATGGGATCTTCAAGACAACTTAGTTGGCAACAAAGGAATTGATATATTTCTTGAGAATCTACTCGATTTGTTCCCGGGTCTGGAACAGATTAAACTTGATGGCAATCCAGCCAAGTATGAGCCGAAGAAAAAACTTGAGGAGTTTCTGAAGGTACACGTAGTATATATAAAGTATATAATTATACCCTAAAGGTTTTTCTTACACAAACACAGAGGGGAAAGAAATCTTCTCAATCCCATCATGCTGGAATATCTGACAGTGAAGCAGATGGGAAAATGGAACAAGACCTTACTAAAAAAGAGGTATAAGGCGATAGTATATGAGGTGCATGCATGCACACTGCATCAGTTCAGTAGCCTCTTTCACAAGGCCCCAGGCCATCTCAGTACGGCCTGGGATTGAGACTACAGTATTCAGTAGACTAAATACAGTTGCAGTGCATGGACATGCATGCACTTGCATGAACTGATTGTGTCTGATATAGTAATTATCTAATTAAAGCAGGGATTAATGTGGGACGATTTACTGGAGGAGATGATACAGCACTTCAAGAAGTTGATTGAAGAAAATAATGTACAATCGTGCAATTCTGAATCAGACAAAACAGTAAGTGTAGCACACAATACCAGACAATAATTATAGTGGAGGTATATTATAGTGAAGGCTCAGCTCAGGTCGATCTATAACAATTATATATGTCAAGCTGGGATGGGTAAATAGAATAAGAACATGCATGCAGCTCTACGTGCAATTGCCTTTTCTACAGTTCCCATCACCTGTTATCAGTGATAACTCAGACAGTCATCTCTCAGCCACAGATGAGCCAGATTCATTGTTGGGGGAAATGGATACAGAGGAGGCCATAATGCAAAGAATGGATAAATTGGAAATTCACATCTGTTGAGTATAATTATTTGTTCAATATGTTGCTCATTAACATGCCCACTGTAAGCCTCTTCCCACTGTAAGCCTCTTCTTTCGAATAATAATATGCTTGAGTACAATGCCAGAATCAAATTTGGCTCTTTCATGACATGATTATTGCAATCCACAATGCAAATATGCCCAGCACATTCTCGTTATGTTATACAGGCTCTAGAGAATCTCCACCCGTCAAGATAGACAAACTAACTGGTGTAACAGCATCCCCAGTGACCACACCCTCCCCACACCGCTCTCCCTCAGGTGTGGCCATATATTGATATTTCTGACCATGTGACTACAATTAACCCCTCTAACCCCAACCCAATGTTGTCATAGGAAGTGGTGGACTGAGGACACTGATTATTGAGGAACTGAAGGAACGTACTAAAGTGACCGACTCTCAACTTGATGAACAAATTCAACAAAAAGACATGTTCAAACTTTCCGCTTACTTTGGTAGTGTAGAAGACTACATAAATTACTTAGAACTAACCCCTAGCCAGCAAACTGACATTAAAGACCTAGCGTTAAGAAGAAGCACACAAACCGCCATGACCGAGGTGTTGAAATTGTGGAGAGAGCATAACCCATACACTGCCACGTACCGATCACTATTGGAACTTTTATTGGATATGGGAAAAGGAGAAGTGGCTTCTCAAGTGTGCTACTACCTCAGCTCCAAATGTGAGTTATTGCATTATACAGTAATTGTGTGAGGAGCCTAGTATTCAATTACCGGAATTCTAGAGGTATAAGATCTCCTATATATACATTCATATAATTATACCAACCAAAATCAGTATAGTAGATAGTTAACTCTATCTGATAGAGATATAAGTAGACTCTATATACTTTACTTTCGGCTACCACACAAACTTTTTCCCATCTGCAGGTCAACATACATACATGTAGCAAATCAAAACCATGCACAATATGACCATACCATAGACAATACAGACAACATTAGATTTACTTTTTTTGCACTTAAAAGTAGCGATTATTATAGCATGCATGCTTATCCGTTAAATATTCTTTGCATATACTAGCTCAAATTCCATATAATTATTACAGTCCTATTATCAGAACCGTTGTTGTACACATATGCAATTAGATCTATGGCATCATTCTTTACTCAAAATTTAAGTAAATACTGATTCTACTCATAAAGAGTCTCGATTATAGTGGCTGGCATTCATCTCCCTGTCTCTAAATCTTTTTGTGTACTCTTGTTCTTGCTGTAATCGTCTCTCAAACACCTCCTCAACATCACTCTGGGAGAAACCCTCCTCACCTCTCACTCTGTACTGGTACTTGCACGCACTAATCACGAAACTTACCAGACCAATAAGTGCTATAAACAAGGTCGCAACAAAATATCCAAATTCGCAACTTAATACTGATGTGATCTGACCGGGTTTTACGTATTTCCAGTACTTCTTCAAACTGAATGGGTACACTAAGCTAGCTCCAATCAACTGGTACAGGCCTTTATTTGCAAACAAGATACCTATCAGTACACCCTTCATGGAGTGTGGGCCTTGGGCAGATATGAACTCAAGAGCCGTAGCAAGTAGCAAACTGGGTGCAAGGCCTAACAGAATATTTGGTAGCAGCAAAATCGACCAATGCAATAACAATGGATCGTATGGGCCATCAAGTGGGTGAAGAAACATGCAAGTCGTGTTTTGATCTCCCTTGGTGTGTAAAATAATGTGTCCTGTCAAATCAATGATCAAAATACTGCTAATGGCCAGTATAAACACTACCAGTGCAAAAGTAAGTCGGATAAGAATCTTAGGCACACGGTTTCTTAACACAGAGTACACTAACCAAATATACACAGGGAGCAGTGTGTTACAGATTATGAGGGAAAGGCTTCCACTCTCAAGCAATATCCATTTGGCTGTACAGGTTGAATTATCAAATGTCTCATCTCTTCCAGTATGATGAGAAAATAAGGGGAAAACAGTATACGAAGAAGTGACTTGGAGTGTAAAAATGGGTCCCAAGGCTAAGAGTAAAAGTAAAACACGAAGAAAGGTTTTAACATCATCAACGTCAGAATTTGCAAATGGACCACCAAATACCTCTTTAGCGTAATCAATTCTTGATGGTTTCTTATGATAGGTATATACGAATGCACTTGGGGGACGAACTGGATGTTTATGTTTTCGGGTGAAGTTGATAACACTAAGAATCAATTTGTATGGATTTTTCTGAGCAACCTCCGTATGGAAAAAGCGATACTGGAATAAGTTAACGACCAAAAGAAACGAGAGAATAAGGAAACATACGGATGGCGAGAAAGAAAGAAGTATGTCGGTCCAGGGTCCAATTATTGTGTTTCCTTTACTACATTCAGCAACTACTTTCAAGATATTAATAACCGATACTCCTAGTTGTTCAGCCCAAACGTACCAGTGAACAAACATGCCTAGATAGTGACTAGGCTCATCAAGAAGTTGATCAAATCCAAGTTGAACAATGTTTGAAGTAAATCCTGCCAAGGCTGGTATAAGCAATATAAATGACATAACACCAAGAATCCACTCAAAAACTCTTCTTGTAACAGTTGCTTCAGTAGTTGAAAAGTCAATAGTAGCCAAAATGGTGACCAAGAGTAAGCAAAACCACAGAAACGAGAGACTAATGATTACGGTACGATATCTACCACACCATACATCAGCTATAAATCCACCAAGAGGGTAAAACATGGTAGCTAAAGCTAGTAGGAGATAAACACCTATGATGTAATGTACTGGAGAGTGTACAAAGACGTTTAATGTTTCCATAGCTTTAATAAAAACGGTGGCAGTAACTGATGTTCCCTCATAAATAGCTCCAATGATGAAAGTCCAGGCAAAAATTAACACAACTTGTCGAGATGATATACATATACGACTTGGTGAGAATACAGATATGACTAACCATTTTGATCTTCTTTTTGCAGTTGTGTGAATCAATCTGGATGTTTCATTGGGTAGAGTCTGTTGTTCGGCCATTAGATATATATAATAGTTAGTAGGTTAACGATGATTAAGCAGAGAAGCCTTCAGCAATTAATTCAAAGTTACTACGTCTAATCTCTGGTGAATAGCTGTATAGGACTAATCTATGACTGTGATAACTATGCTATAAACAACAGTATAATACACTGTAGTTATTATCATCATTGAAAGTTAATGCATTAACTTTCAATGATGCATAATAACTACAGTAAGTATACACAAACCGCAAGTATCTAGAAATGTAAACGAAGGTGTCAGACAACATACCATCATGCACTCACCCTAACACATGCACTGGCCGGGAAAACTTGACAGATTCGCAACATTCACAACCATACTGAGAGTTTATACCTTGATAGAGTCAAAAACGAAATCTATAGCTGAGTTCTTTCAAATGTTTAGCTTGCTCTTGTTCTTTCAACTATACTGCTTTCAACTCTGACAGCTCCTTTAAATCTGAGCCGTGAACACAACTATTAAGTCATAGATATACCAAATGCATATACTGCGTACATGTATAATTATATACACACAAACAATACTTCAGGTAGGAACCCCCCCCCCCCCCCCCCCCAATTCAGACCCAAACACAAATACGGCAGGCAAAATGGAAATGAAGTTAGTCTTTGATATTACAGACGGCTCGATCATCAAAAGGGCTATCATCAAGCTATCTGGATTGTGTATACACAGGTAGCATGAGCGTGCCACAGAGAACCTCCTGACTCGAGTCGGAAGGCCTGGAGCTAGGCCAGATAGACCACACCCACTACAGAGTTCTTGAGAAGGACTGTGACAATAACAGATAAAGTATTTGTCTCCAGTGACTGTTGAAGGAGGGCAGGGTACTTGGATTGAGACGGTGAACAGATACTCTGTAGTCTGGGGGTGGGGTGGAGGGGAGTAATTGTGTGACTAGAATATCGAAAATTGAATTTGAAAGGTGGACATGTACACATGCACATATGACTTTTACTATCGAAAGGAATACATTTACTGTATGATAGAATTGTATAAAGCTAGATCTATTAGTATGACTTGTCTAAAGTTTAATGTGAAAGGTAGAATGGTATATACACACAATTAAGGCAGCTAGTAGTGTATGTTGAAAATGCACTGTTTACACATAGACAGAAAAGGATCTATGTTTTACATTCATGACAACTTAAGTAACAACAGGCACGCTCTCACTCAAACCCTGCCACAATGTGACCTGGGATCGGTCGATAATGTGTCCCACGATTGGCCAGGCCACGAGGCCAAGTAGACCACCGCCTGCCTTCATATATGAAGTGTACTTGTAAAATGGTAAACACAAGGCAATTATAGGTCTATAGTATATATTGCATGTTGAAAAACAATGTTTTGCATTCACAATGATTAAGTGCTGCTGCCTATGGAGAGAGGTCAGAGGAGGAATGCCAGTGTCAAAAGGTCACTAATTAAAACACCACGTGGCCCTATGTTTTACATGTAAAACTGAGTTTACCCTCGCGCCCCTGAGTTTATACACCATCAATAGCTTGATCCTCTTTACAATCACAACAGAAATCGGTTGAACTATCCCGCCCCAAAGGAATTAGCTTGAGCTATGGCTTGAGAGAGGAGATCCAGGATTTAATATTGCAACCTTTGACCTTTTATTGCATTCTTCAAAACCACAAGATATGGAAATTAGCCTTCTGTGGCTAGGGTATAAATTTTGATGTACTGGCTTGCTGCACTGGATAGATCTAGCTTTCCAAGCAGGCAACTAAAGAACAGAAGCGCTAAGCTGCTATATGCAGCAAAGGTCAAGAACCCAGAACTAATCCTTCATTAAACGTGACCCTATTGACCCTGGCGTTCCTCCTCTGGAGAGAGGTCATGCAGATTTTTCCAGAGATTTTAAGCTTTCGGGCAATTTCAATGTTTTAATTAGCACACATGGCTTCAATTGCTTTTGGTTGATTACATATTTGATATAATTATTTGTATACTTATAGTGGTGATTCATTGCACTAAAGTAAAGGATTAACACAAAACACCTTTAGTCTTCATTATTCCGTGCGTTTTCTCAGCATCTTCAATAGACGGAGGATGAACAAGATAGTCCTTGCACTTATCTTGACGCCACTTCTTTACATTCATATCTGAACGAAATCGACTGTCACGTTTCATTTCTAAGTTGAATGGACTGATCCAAGCTCCAACTGAGACATCTTCATTGTTGTAGAGTTGTAAGACCATCAACATTGATAGCAATTCTGTATTTAGATAATACATAACCCCCTCCCAATGCATACGGCAGGTATTTGTCACACAACTTCCAATTTGGTTCCGCCCACTTTCCTTCTTTCCTTGGAGTACTTTGTGATGCAACCAAACCCCAGTAGAGTGGTTTTCCGCTAGTTCTTCCAATTCAATCTGATCCAACTTAGGGAACGAGTTTTCGTCAATTTTCAGTACAAAGGAGTAGTCTGTGTTTTTGTCTACCCACACAAAGGTATGTAAAACTTTCCTGGTGAGGTTATTGTATGAATCCAGGTGATCGGTCAAAAGTAATAAATCACCAAACTTCTTGCTCTCTGAAATCAGCGAATCTCTTTCGTTAACATTCCGATCAAGGGCTCCTATAACAAACTTGACTGCAAACTTCTTTTTGTGTTCGACATAGCTACCCACCCAAGTCTTCCTAATCACATCTCTCCTAGCTCTGTTTTCAGGTGTTTCAATGACCATCACGAGTAAAACATTATTTGGATTATTAGCTGTTTCAGGCAAATCATTGGATACAGCTGTGGCATCTGTTGGTTGGCTCCATTGATTGTGATTCAGCTGCTCACATTGGGTTTCAAAAGACAATTTGGCTAGGTACCATAGAGTTGCAGTATATATGGTTGAAACTAGTAGCAACACAGCAAACTCTTTATACATTCTAATAACAAAACGCATACTGACAAGGAATTCTGATCAACCTTCTACTCATAAGTCAGCCTGCCTAGCTTTTGTGACCACCTGCTACATAGATAGTTACTTCCTCCTATTCAATGCATATACAATGACATGCTTCCTTATATAGAGTAAGTAATCAAACACAATGGAGGTTTATTCTAAGGAAACAAGCAGTGGTATACTATTTTACACCATCTGATTAAGTACCATAATGCGGGTAAATTTCGTGGGGTAAAAAATTCGTTTATCTGGAAAACGGTGGTTTTCGTGAGTAAACATTTCATTGCCTGCACTGCATTCATACGTTCCGGTAAGCCACGCCTACGTTAACATTTCGTGGCGGTCAGCTTGCCCACGAAAATAATGAATTTTTACCCCATGCACAAAATTACCTGCTATACGGTATAAATTATATATATAATGCAAAACTACTAAGCATTCAGGAGCTGTCAAAACAAGTCTCATGCATTGACCAATAGTCTCCGGTAGTCCAAGCTTTGCAAAAAAAGGTCGCAGTTCCTTGATAACTGCAAATGAGGTTAAAGAGTACAAAAAAGGTACAAAAAGCTTCCACCTACTTGTTGGAATGGGCATCAATCAGCCAAATACATTCGTTCGTTTACTGGTCCAGCATAGCTGAGCCCAAGGGCGTACTGGCCAATTCCAGGGATGCAAAGGTGCAGCGGCGGGTGCTGCTGCCTAAACCACTTGATTTTATAGTTTGAAAATGCACGAATCAAAATCCAAGAGAACGTGGCGAATCCGATTGAAGCTGTTAAATTTCGTCGCATTACAACCGTTGAGCAGTTACGGCTGGAATTCACACGCACACGCACACGCACACGCACACGCACACGCACAGTCAGCTTTACCATATAAAAAGTATTAGCTTATTTGCAGCTATATATAGTTTCCACCGAGGCAACAGCACCTGTGGTGCTCTCATTATTAGTCCATTGGCTACCCCACAAAGCTGCTGCGATGACGATAGGGACCAGCTCTTTTGCTGTGATATTGATAGCTTCCCATGATGGCGGCCATGACGCCTGAAACCACGTGTTGCAAAAGATTGCGCCGCATCCGTAAGAACCTGATGCATCCGACGTGACTTCCAGAGTAGTTTTGGCTCCGGGAAAAAACGACTTGCCGTTCCATCCCTGGAGAAATGTGTTCCACCATGCTAAATCGGCTTGTGCACATAGATTGAGGCGCAGATGGTGGTGTGGCTGCAGTGTGCGTGGAAGAATGGAGAATAAGCTGCGAAGGAACGTTCTGCCCTGAGGTGTAACAGTAGCCGCATGAGACAGATACCCTAGCAATGAATCCAGTTGGTGCATGCCGTGTGCAAGAACGTTTGTGTGACCATTCTCTCAACAGCTGTTGAGTGCGATGTAATTTATCACGGGGTATAGTTGCAGTTTGAATGTGTGTGTATTAATAAGGATCCCTAAGAATGTTAGTGTGGTGGTTGGACCTTCGGTTTTTTGTGATGCCACTGGGATTCCGAGGGAGTCGAGTGTTGCTAATGCTGTATCTCGTGTACGCTTCCCCTGATCGCAATTTGGGGGTGCTAAGAAGAGGAAGTCGTCTAAGTAGTGTATCTGATGTTGAATGCCCCTGCAATGGAGTACCCATGCGGTGAGATCTGCCACGGTGTTGAAAAGTTTAGGGGCTGAACGTAACCCGAATGGTAGGGCATGATCAAGATAGAGTTGACCCTGCCATGTGATGCCCAGCAGCGTATAGTCTGCAGGATGGACAGGGACAATCCTGTATGCGTCCTTGAGATCTAGCTTGATGAGTTGTGTGTCGCGGCCTAAAAGGTTGATAATGTTTACGGCATCGTGGACCGTAGCATATTGCATGGAGCAAAGAGCAGTTGGAATGCCGTCGTTGACGCTGTGCCCGTAGGGTGCTGATAGATCACAAATCAATCTCCATTTGTTCGCCTGGTGTGCTTTTGGGACGAGGCCCAGAGGGCTGATGTTTTGTTTGTAACTCATTATTGGGCCTAGCATGCGATTGGCTGCTAACTCTGTACAAAGTCTTTCCTGCACAAAGTGTGGGTTTGCTAGTGCAGAGAGATGATTACGGGTGTAGGAGCGAAGGTGATCTCGGGGGGCCATGAAAGCCAATACGAAAGCCCTCTTGGATGCTTTTATACATATACGATGCATAGCATTGGTCGGGGTGTGCCCGCAGAAAGGGCTCTAGCTGAACAAGATTGATAGGAGATGTGTAACGAGGGCACTTTGTGTAATTCTCCATCAGCGACGAGCCTGCCGTAAGCGTCTGTAAGTCGTAAGTCTTTCCGGATTTGATGTTTGCGCACGGCAAGTCCCGCCTATAGATAGCACCTGCAGCAGGAAAGATAAATATGGCTTAGGAGGCATGCATGCGTATTGCGTGACGCAACTAATATGAGCCTGCACGCACCAACGCAAATGACAATATGACGGCAGAGAAAGTGCATTTACTTGCAAAACAACACAAAACAACAGCATAATTATTTGTAAGATAATATACATTAAATGCAAAGAGACAAACTAGCTGCTCGCATCATGAGTTCAGTGGAATTCGTTTACAAAGACTTTCGGAATGGTCTCCTCTGCTTGAAGAACGAGTCGCCTGGTGTTTTGGGGCATTCACAAGCAGGATGAGGTGCTGCACCAGGGCATGTAGCACAAACATAGTTGTACGTGCATGTGCCGGGATAGATGCAGGAACCTCGATTCCACACCCTTGTCTTTGTATGCGTAAACGTTGGTGGAGGAGGATGGGATTTCGGGTGAAGGTACGCCAAGGCACATTCATTCCTGGTGTGATCGACCCTGCGACAAAGGGAGCAGAGGAGGCGACTAAGTTTATCCGTGAAATTTCCAAGGATGGTTGTGGCGTGAAGTGCTGGGGAGAGGGTGTTCCAGGGCAGCTTGTTGCCGGAAAGAGTCCAGCCAGCCGAGGTGTCTGTGACGAGAGGCCTCTAGGATCATTAGCCAGGCATAGGCAAGCTTATCTTTTGTGGGGGTGAGGATTGCTGTGTAAGTCAGGAAGCAATACAACCATGATGGCAATGTGAGGACATCCCTCATGCGGGGGCGTGATGCTGTGGAGTTGCTCTAGTAGGGAGATGTTGTCGGCCAGCAATTCTCGCATCTCCACAAATTGACCAGATCGAATCTTGTCGACAATTTTTTGTGGGATGGGCGCTTCTGCCGGTGAGTCCGCTTCCATAGGATGACTGTGGCAATTGGTATGTAGATGGGGCGCTGAGTTGGTTTTGGGTCAACGGGACCAAAGGTAACAGCGCTGGTGGTGGTATGGCCCCAAGGGCTGCTATGAGGGTTGGATTAGATATTAGTGAGGCGAAGTGCTCGTAAGAATTGATGAGTGAATGAGGAAAACAAAACAAAAAGCAGAAGCGTGAGATATAGCCACGCGAGTGAATAGTGTGATTTGTCCTACTCAATACCAGCAAGTAAATATACTGCTCTGCTCATTAGTATTGGATAGGACTCTAGCCAAATCGAATACTTATCATGCTCATGCAATAGTACGGAATAGGGCCAAGACCATGTGAATGAGCGGTGTGGTTTTTTTTCTTTTCTGTTTTTTTGCTGTGCAATAGTATACTGAACAGGACTATAGTAGCCAAAGCCACAAGTGAGTAGTGCATAGTGCTGCTCAAGCTGTTAGTCTGAGTCAGTTTGCCCTAGCCAAGCCACAAGAGTAAATAGTGCATAGTGGTTATCAAGGCTTATCATGCAAGCACTCACTGTTAATGACATAGTGCTTATCATGCAAGCACTCATTGTTAATGATGCTTGCGGTTTCCTGCTGTGCAATAGTACTGAATATAGGACTATAGTAGCCAAAGCCACAAGTCAGTAGTGCTGTTACATGTAGTCTGAGTCAGTTTGCCCTAGCCAAGCCACAAGAGTAAATAGTGGGTAGTGCTTATCAATAGGACTGTAGTGTTAAGCCCACTGTCATAGTGCTTACCATGCATGAGATACTATGCAGTGCTATATATAGTCATACTGGGCAGCAAGTGTTTGATGCAGTGTGGGACATGGCTAAACTGCTGCTCCAGACGCTGGCAATTAGCTATAATTATGGCAGCAATGGGAAAGTAATCAACAGGTGTACTCCACAACGCTATGCGAGAAGCATAAAAAAATCGACAATCACATGATAATTATATGTACAAAGCACTAGCAATGTATTTATAACACCAACCTTGGAGGGTGGTGGGGATGAGCGTCCCTATCCCTTGTGTGGGTTGATATTGTGGAGGCTGCACGGTCTGTGCAATGGGCATCGCTTGTTGTTGCAGGCGGTTGATTGCCGCTGTTGTCCTGTGGTGAGCAGTGTCTGCTGCTGAGAGGGGTACTGCTGTGGCTGTGGTAGAGAGTTGACTGGCTCCTGTGGGTCCTGGGATTGGGTTGAAACGGGCAGGGAGCTTACTGCCACGCGTTGGGCCTCTAGTTCGGCCTGCATTTCATTTGGTATGACTTGCAAAAATGCTGTGAAGTTGGCTTGGGCAGGTGGTGGGGCTGGTGGTGCTGGAGGCTGTCCAGCGGTGATTGGGACTACCTGTCCAGGAGGAGTTGCCGTCGAATTGTTTCGTGTGGCAGCTCGAGTAGATCGTCGGCTAGTCGCTGTGGATCTGGTAGTTCTAGTCCTCTTTCCACGTGGCATCGTGGAGTGGTATAGTTAGACCAAAGTTAGACAAAGACTTTGCAGCTGACAACTGAATATGTTTATGCTTGTGATAGAGCTAGCAGTAGCTATAGTGCACAATAATTGTATTATGCACATTATGTGCAACACATGACCCTTATACCTGGCCTTGCATTTGACCACAATTATGCTGCTAAACAGGAAATCTGATGTTAACTGCATTTAAATGCATGCCTATTTAATTCATTAAGCATGCAAGATTGTTATTATAATTATCCGAAGAGTGTTGGTTGCTTGTAATACACACATTCCACACACAATTTACCTTCTCTTTCTCGTATACGGCCTGCTACTTCCTCACTGCCTCCTGTTCATCTTCCTCCACCTCGGAAGAAGAGGAGCTCTCCACCTGATAGTCCACTGCTTCACAGGCACCGTCCTACAAAATGAGAAGGGTGTGACATACGTATTGGATAGTCAATGTATACACTAAATTGTGAGTCTCAGACTCTGGTACAATAGCAGCACTCACATTGTGAATGTGCTAATTAAGTCAATAATTAGTTGACATTCATAATACCATTTTCCGTTTTGATAAAATAATAGTGAATGTATGCAATTTGGTCGTCATGATATTGTCATAACTTATGTCAGATACGTTAAAATGTCATATTCCTTGGTTAAAAAGGGCTTCCATCTACCGTATATAGCGGGTAATTTCTTGGGGTAAAATATTTGTTGTTTTCGTGGGCAAGCTGACCTCCACGAACTTTTAACGCAGGCATGGCTTACCGGAACGTACGAATGCAGTGCAGGCAATGAGACTCACCGAACATTTTTACTGGCGAAAACCACTGTTTTCGAGTTTAATGAATTTTTACCCCACGAAAATTACCCGCTATACGGTATAACATTATATTTAGTGATAATTAGCAATTTCATGTAGAAGTCTTAGCTGGCACAACTTGACAACCACAAAAAGCATAAATGAAGCCATAATTCATAACTTTCAGTTGCATGATAATGTAAAAAACACACACACAGAATAGAACATGAACATAAGCATTAACAAAACTCCTTTACTCTTCATTAGTTTGTGAGTTTTCTCCGTATCTTCAATAGACAGATGATGAACAAGAAGATAGTCCTTACACTGTTTGTGATCCCAACTTTTATCTACCTTTGTACGAAATCGTTCGTCATTTTTTCTTTCTGAGTCAAATGGACTGATCCAAGCTCCAACTGAGACATCTTCGTTGTTGTAGAGTTTAAGACCGTCAGCATTGATAGCAATTCTGTGTATAAGGTATTTAGATAATACATAACCCCCTCCAAATGCATACGGCAGGTACTTGTCACACAACTTCCAATTTGGTTCCGCCCACTTTCCTTCTTTCCTTGGAGTACTTTGTGATGCAACCAAACCCCAGTAGAGTGGTTTTCCGCTAGTTCTTTCTTTCAATTCCAATTCAATCTGATCCAACTTAGGGAACGAGTCTTCGTCAATTTTCAGTACAAAGGAGTAGTTTGTGTTCTTGTCTACCCACACAAAGGTATGTAAAACTTTCCTGGTGAGGTTCTTGTATGAATCCAGGTGATCGGTCAAAAGTAATACATCGCCAAACGTCTTATTCTCAGAAATCAGCGACTCTGTTTTGTTAGCATTCAGATCAAGGGTTCCTATAACAAACTTGACTGCAAACTTCTTTTTGTGTTCGACATAGCTACCCACCCAAGTCTTCCTAATCACATCTCTCCTAGCTCTGTTCTCGGGTGTTGAAATGACCATCACAAGTAGTACATTATTTAGAATATTAGCTGTTTCAGGCAAGTCATTGGATACAGCTGTGGCATCTGTTGGTTGGCTCCATTGATTGTGATTCAGCTGCTCACATTGGGTTTCAAAAGACAATTTGGCTAGGTACCATAGAGTTGCAGTATATATAGTTAAAACTAGTAGCAACACAGCAAACTCTTTATACATTCTAATAACAAAACGCATACTGACAAGGAATTCTGATCAACCTTCTACTCATAAGTCAGCCTAGCTTTTGTGACCTGAATGTGTAACTGAGCAATTACCTACTACATAGACTTCCTCCCGCATAGTGTCTACAATGACATGCTTCCTTATATAGAATACATGCAGACCCAGTGGATGTTCATCTAAGAAAACAAGCAGCATAAGCAGTGATCATGATACTATTTTACACCATCTGATTAAGTATGTACAGCTTACTATGTACTATATATGCAGATGCAAAACTACTAAGCATTCAGGAGCTGTCAAAACAAGTCTCATTGACTGTAACAATAGTCTCTGGTAGTTCAAGCTTCGCAAACAAAGGTCGCAGTTTCTCGATAAGTGCAGATGAGGTTGAAAAGGAGGTATAAAAAGCTTCCACTTACTTGGAATGGGCATCAAATGACAATCGGCCAAATATACATTCGTTCGTTTACTGGTCCAGCATAGCCGAGCCCAAGGGTGTACTGGCCAACTCCAGGGGTGCAAAGGTGCAGCGACGGATGCTGCTGCCTGAACCACTTGACATTCGGCACATAATCCAACTATTGTCTCGATATTGTCATTGATCCTTGGCCACCAAACATATGACACTGCATGCAATGTGCTGTACATAGAAATGTTAAAATTGATCACGTTAAAAAGTAAAGAGAATCTAGCTCTAAAGGTCGACTAAGCAACGCAGCCACTATATCACTAAACAAACTAGAGCACTAAAGTGCAAACGCTCGGCTGGTGACATGATAATAAAGAAACCAGAAGATCTATATAGAAACAGTTGAAATACAACCTGAGTATGGTAAAAACTAAAATATTCGCGAGCGCGAAATCATAACGCGTAGTGTTTCACCCGTTGACACAGGGCGGCCTGGTCGTCTCCAATCCCTTTCCTGTTTTATCTAGTGCAATAAGGTAACTCAGTAGGTTCAATGGAAGTCGGGGTCACCACTGGCATGATGTGGTCAATAATGACAATATACTGGATGATATTGTAATGAAATTCATCGTATTCTCTGTATACCACCCCGCTTTGAATGGACTAGCCGAGAATGCAGTCCAAATCGTGAAGATTGGCTTGTTTGCCTACCTATTTGTTTGCCTACCACAGAAGACTAACACTGCATGGAGTTTCTCCTGCCCAAATATTTTGGGACGTAGACCTCGGTCCAGATTAGATATCTTACGACCAACTGACAGCTGAAAAAGTAGATAATCAGCAATTCTACTAAAAGGGCAAACACAGCTCATGATAGATCATTCGTTTGGTATCACCAGGGTGATAAGTAGTTGCCTGGAACTATAGAGAAACAAACTGGTCCGGTGTCTTTTGCTATTAAGTGATGGATGCCACCAGGACTAAGCTCGGGAATGACTAATTGAATCCAAACTACTTGCGAGTGAAGTGACTGTCGAAGTTCACACCTTAGTTCAGACCTAGCTGCCCGGCACCCGTTCCCAATGGGTGGCCGGGGGACATGCTTATGTAGGATTTGTACTGCTGTGTTATGCAATACTGCTCTGTCAAAACCGCAGAATGCTGCTCTGTTTGCTTACGAATAAATTATAAACCGCACGTCCGATTATGAATATCGTTATCTTGGAAATACTGCAATCTGATTGGGCTGCACTCCTCAGTGCAGCAGTACAAATCCTGTATAAGCATGTCCCCTGGCCACCCGTTGGGAACGGGTGCCGGGCTACGCCCAGCTAGTTCAGACCCTCTGATCGAAGTGAGGGCGGGACCTGAAATCGTGCCAATGGAGCCGGATATTGACAGAGTGCCGGTAGGAAACGCCGTGGTTACCTCACCCAAGACTTAACCTCGTAGGGAGCTGTAAAAATGTTGACCAAAATGGTCACTGTTTAACTCAATGCTGATGATAATCAGATGTGGGAAGATTTCTTTCATTGACAAGGGTCTATATACTGTATAGCGGGTAATTTATGTGGGGTAAAATATTCGTTATTTTCGTGGGCAAGCTGACGTCCACGAAATTTTAACGTAGGCGTGGCTTACCGGAACCTTTTTTGTAAATGTTGTTCCTGCACTAGGCTCCGGAATTCCTTAGTCTCAAGCAAATAATTATGCCTCGAGGCGTTAGTAAAGCTGACCATAATAGATAAACCATATAAACGAATTAAAGAGAGGGATAGGCAACGCCAAGTACTTCCGGTGGATGAGGCTATGTGCGTTTAATCAGCAAAAAGGGGTGTGCACTCAAATGGATCCCAGTACTATTATGGCAAGCCATTGATCGATCAATAAAAGGCCTTGACCAACTTTTATTTTTTATTACCCATTAAATTTTGCCCTATTGTACCCATCATACACGCGCATTTTGCTTCTTATGAAGAGCCGGTGTTACTCATGTAATGGCATAGATACTTTTCAACTCAATGAATTTACAATAATAATTATTATACACAGTATACAGTGTGCAAGGAGGTAGGGGGTATAGCCTTGTTTCCAGGTAGATAGAAAATTGGCCAGTATATACAATTGTACACACACGGCTATAAAAATAGATTACATCAGTTTAATTTCGTACTGAAAGCTATTTACGGTATTACTTATCTAAACATTTAATGTGAAATTAATACTTGAAAGATAGAATGTGGTGTACAGTGCATGTTCAAAATGCAATTATGTTCACATTCACTTTGCAATAATGAAAGGTTGACTTTCAGTTTTATGCCAATTTAAGATGAAGTATACTTGTAGAATGGTACACATAAGGCAGTGTATATAATTGTAAGATATAGTATACATGTACTATATAATTCGCAATCTAATACGATGCATGGTGGGTGCTTTAGTAGTCTCATGAATCAGCCACCTTTCTTGTGGTCTTACAAAAGAAGGTAAGCTGATTCATGAGACTAGTGCATGCTTAAGGTAGAATTGGAGAGCCAGTACAACATTTTCCCACTTCCGTAAGCAAGAAAAATGCACGATTTACATTTTGCCAGTTTGAGATGTAAGCGTGCATAGGCTGGCCCTTAACCCTTCATACAGTTCAGCCTTAATCTATGATGCCATCAGCAGAGCCTTGCAGCTCTATTCTCACTCTTGCAGCTACCAATAGCTAGCTTTCTAGTGCAGAGCTAACTACTAAGTAGAGTAGCAACACTGGGTGAACACATTTTGCTACGGACTCTTCTGAAAAGGCTGCAATGGCATTCCAAGTAAGCAAAACTAGGCATAACTCGATAACGAAGCTTTATTTTGCAAATCCACAAATAGCATGCCAAGAATGACTAGAAGCCTATAGAAACTCTTACTTGCACTTCATTGATCCTTGAGCAGCTGAAATAGTCCACACACACACACACACACACACACACACACACGCACGCACGCGCGCACACACACACACAAACACACAAACACACTATATACCGTATACCTCGCTTGCGCATGCGCACCGAGGCATAATTATGCCTCGAGGCGTAGCCGCACGAGGGATACGGTAAAGCTGACTGTGTGTGTGTGTCTGTCTGTCTGTCTGTCTGTGTGTGTGTGTATTCCAGCTATAACTGCTCAACGGTTACAATGCGACGAAAACTAACAGCTTCTATAGGCTTCTAGCCACGTTCTCTTGGATTTTGATTCGTGGATTAGCAAACTAAAGCTTCTTTCTCGAGTTATGGCTAGTTTGACTCACATTAAAGGCTGTTGCAGTTTCTTCAGAATTTTTCATAGCATCATCTGTTCGCACAAACTTTCTATTCAACTTATGAGTTAGCCTTGCACTTAAGCGCTAGCTTTTTGTTGGCTACAAGAGTTAGAAAGAGCTGCTAAAGAAGCTAGTAGCCATTATTGATTGAACTTGCAGACACACCCCTATTCCTGGATGTAGATCTAATGCGCATGCGCGCTCAATACCACGTGTAAGAGAATCCACATTTTGATCAATTTTCTTCTTTGTTGAGGTCCAGGTAAGCCACAAACCAACCTTTTCTACATTATTTTCAATTTGTATTATTGTTACTGTGTTTAATGTTCATTCAATTGCTAACACCTATTTTTTGTCAATTTGAAATCATAATTATTGCAAATTATTAACCTTTCTATTATAACACTCTAATGCTGGCGAGAGGCATTAGCACAGCGCCAGCTTGAACACTAGTTATTACTGATGGTGGTGATTGCACTCATAATTATGAGAAAACTCATCACGGTGGAATATATAGAACCTTAACACAAAACTCCTTTACTCTTCATTATTTCGTGAGTTTTCCCAGCATCTTCAATAGACAGATGATGAACAAGAAGATAGTCCTTGCACTGATCGTAATGCCAGTTTTTTTCCGTCTCTGAACGAAATCGTTTGTCATGTTTTCTTTCCAAGTCGAATGGACTGATCCAAACTCCAACTGAGACATCTTCATTGTTGTAGAGTGTAAGACCGTCAGCATTGATAGCAATTCTGTGTATAAGGTCTTTAGATAATACATAACCCCTTCCCAATGCATACGGCAGGTATTTGTCACACAACTTCCAATTTGGTTCCGCCCACTTTCCTTCTTTTGTTGGAGTACTTTGTGATGCAACCAAACCCCAGTAGAGTGGTTTTCCGCTAGTTCTTTCTTTCAATTCCAATTCAATCTGATCCAACTTAGGGAACGAGTCTTCGTCAATTTTCAGTACAAAGGAGTAGTCTGTGTTTTTGTCTACCCACACAAAGGTATGTAAAACTTTCCTGGTGAGGTTATTGTATGAATCCAGGTGATCGGTCAAAAGTAATAAATCGCCAAACGTCTTATTCTCGGAAATCAGCGACTCTGTTTTGCTAGCATTCAGATCAAAGGTTCCTATAACAAACTTAACTGCAAACTTCTTTTTGTGTTCGACATAGCTACCCACCCAAGTCTTCCTAATCACATCTCTCCTAGCTCTGTTCTCGGGTGTTGAAATGACCATCACAAGTAGTACATTATTTAGAATATTAGCTGTTTCAGGCAAGTCATTGGATACAGCTGTGGCATCTGTTGGTTGGCTCCATTGATTGTGATCCAGCTGCTCACATTGGGTTTCAAAAGACAATTTGGCTAGGTACCATAGAGTTGCAGTATATATGGTTGAAACTAGTAGCAACACAGCAAACTCTTTATACATTCTAATAACAAAACGCATACTGACAAGGAATTCTGATCAACCTTCTACTCATATAAGTAATTCTGTCTTGCCTAGCTTTTGTGACCTGAATGTGTAACTGAGCAATTACCTACATATATACATAGACTTCCTCCCATTCAATGCATACAATGACATGCTTCCTTATATAGAGTACATGCAGACAATGCATGTTCAGATATTTATTCTAAGGAAACAAGCAGCATGAGCAGTGATATACTATTTTACACCAACTGATTAAGTATGTACAGCGTACTATGTACTATGCAGATGCAAAACTACTAAGCATTCAGGAGCTGTCAAAACAAGTCTCGATATTGTCATTGATCCTTGGCCACCAAACATATGACACTGCATGGTGAGTCCTGTAGATCTGCAATAACAATACTGCCTTAATTTAGCGTTAATTGATAAATTCACTAAGTACCCGTTTATAATAGCGAATGGATAGAACAGTAAGAGGGATTGGAAACGAAAATGTTTGCGTGAAACACTCCATGTTATAGGGTGTGGCTAAAACTACAAAGGATTATATTTATAGTCAGCATGCTCATTACCTGTCTTGCTGCCATACAATGTGCTGTAGTCTACATAGAAATGTTAAAATTGAAAAGTAAAGAGAATCTATATAGCTCTAAAAGGTCGACTAAGCAACGCAGCCACTATTACTAAACAAACTAGAGCACTAAAGTGCAAACCCTCGGCTGGTGACATGATAATAAAGAAACCAGAAGAGCTAGAAACAGTTGAAATACAACCTGAGTACGGTAAAAACTAAAATATTCGCGAGCACGAAATCATAACGCGGAGTGTTTCACCCGTTGACACAGGGTGGCCTGGTCGTTTCCAATCCCTTTCCTATTCTATCTAGTAACAATAAGGTAACTCAGTAGGTTCAACGGAAGTCGGGGCCACCACCGGCATGATGTGGTCAATAATGACAATATACTGGATGATATTGTAATGAAATTCACCGTATTCTCTGTATACCACCCCGCTTCGAATGGACTAGCCGAGAATGCAGTCCAAATTGTGAAGATTGGCTAAGTTTTTGTTTGCCTACCCATTTGTTCGCCTACCACAGAAGACTAACACTGCATGGAGTTTATCCTGCCCAAATATTTTGGGACGTAGACCTCGGTCCAGATTAGATATCTTACGACCACTGACAGCTGAAAAAGTAGATAATCAGCAATTCTACTAAAAGGGCAAACACAGCTCATGATAGATCGTTCGTTTGGTATCACTAGGGTGATAAGTAGTTGCCTGGAACTATAGAGAAACAAACTGGTCCAGTGTCTTCTTGCTATTAAGTGATGGATGCCACCAGGACCAAGCTCAGGAATGACTAATTGAATCCGAACCATTTGCGAGTGAAGTGACTGTCGAAGTTTATACCTTAGTTCAGACCTAGCTGCCTGGCACTCGTTCCCAATGGGTGACCGGGGGACACGCTTATGTAGGATTTGTACTGCTGTGTTATGCAATACTGCTCTGTCAAAACCGCAGAATGCTGCTCTGTTTGCTTATGAATAAAATTATAAACCGCACGTCCGATTATGAATATCGTTATCTTGGAAATACTGCAATCTGATTGGGCTGCACTCCTCAGTGCAGCAGTACAAATCCTGTATAAGCATGTCCCCTGGCCACCCGTTGGGAACGGGTGCCGGGCCTCAGTGCAGCAGTACAAATCCTGTATAAGCATGTCCCCTGGCCACCCGTTGGGAACGGGTGCCGGGCCTCAGTGCAGCAGTACAAATCCTGTATAAGCATGTCCCCTGGCCACCCGTTGGGAACGGGTGCCGGGCCTCAGTGCAGCAGTACAAATCCTGTATAAGCATGTCCCCTGGCCACCCGTTGGGAACGGGTGCCGGGCTACGCCCAGCTAGTTCAGACCCTCTGATCGAAGTGAGGGCGGGACCTGAAATCGTGCCAATGGAGCCGGATATTGACAGAGTGCCGGTAGGAAACGCCGTGGTTACCCCACCCAAGACTTAACCTCGTAGGGAGCTGTAAAAATGTTGACCAAAATGGTCACTGTTTAACTCAATGCTGATGATAATCAGATGTGGGAAGATTTCTTTCATTGACAAGGGTCTATATACTGTATAGCGGGTAATTTACGTGGGGTAAAATATTCGTTATTTTTGTGGGCAAGCTAACGTCCACGAAATTTTAACGTAGGCGTGGCTTACCGGAACCTTTTTTGTAAATGTTGTTCCTGCACTAGGCTCCGGAATTCCTTAGTCTCAAGCAAATAATTATGCCTCGAGGCGTTAGTAAAGCTGACCATAATAGATAAACCATATAAACGAATTAAAGAGAGGGATAGGCAACGCCAAGTACTTCCGGTGGATGAGGCTATGTGCGTTTAATCAGCAAAAAGGGGTGTGCACTCAAATGGATCCCAGTAGTATTATGGCAAGCCATTGATCGATGAATATAAGGCCTTGACCAACTTTTATTTTTTATTACCCATTAAATTTGCCCTATTGTACCCATCATACACGCGCATTTTGCTTCTTATGAAGAGCCGGTGTTACTCATGTAATGGCATAGATACTTTTCAACTCAATGAATTTACAATAATAATTATTACACACAGTCTACAGTGTGCAAGGAGGTAGGGGGTATAGCCTTGTTTCCAGGTAGATAGAAAATTGGCCAGTATATACAATTGTACACACACGGCTATAAAAATAGATTACATCAGTTTAATTTCGTACTGAAAGCTATTTACGGTATTACTTATCTAAACATTTAATGTGAAATTAATACTTGAAAGGTAGAATGTGGTGTATATAGTGCATGTTCAAAATGCAATTATGTTCACATTCACTTTGCAATAATGAAAAGTTGACTTTCAGTCTTATGCCAATTTAAGATGAAGTATACACTGTAAAAAAAAAAGTGCGGTGAGCACACTAAAACCGTCGCATATAGCACACTTTTTCAAAAAAGCGTGCTATATGCGACGGTTTTAGTGTGTCTACCGCACTTTTTTTCAATCATTTTTTACAGTGTACTTGTAGAATGGTACACACAAGGTAGTGTATATAATTTTAAGATATAGTACGGTACTATATAATTCGCAATCTAATACGATGTAGAAAATCATGTACCTCACCATGTAGCAAAGATTAGATAAGAACATTCAAATCTGACATGGTGGGTGCTTTAGTAGTCTCATGAATCAGCCACCTTTCTTGTGGTCTTACAAAAGAAGGTAAGCTGATTCATGAGACTAGTGCATGCTTAATAAGGTAGAATTGGAGAGCCAGTACAACATTTTCCCACATCCGTAAGCAAGAAAAATGCACGATTTACATTTTGCCAGTTTGAGATGTAAGCGTGCATAGGCTGGCCCTTAACCTTTCATACAGTTTAGCCTTAATCTATGATGCCATCAGCAGAGCCTTGAAGTCCTTGCTCTTGAAGCCCTTGTCGACTCCAGTTGCAACAAGCCCATCCTGGGAGGACTTGCAAAACATCCCCCTCGTCCACTATTGCCTCAAGGAGACCATGTACATATATGTACATCATAATATAATAATTATAATATATATATATATAATAATATATATAATGTGCACTCAACACTTGGTACAGAACCAAACTGGTGCTGTTGGAATGAGGGATGAAAGAAACTCAATTTACTGTTAATTGGATCATATCTCAGGTTACAACACTCCCAGAGTATCAATTAACAGTGCATTCCAAGTAAGCAAAACTAGGCATAACTCGAGAACAAAGCTTTATTTTGCAAATCCACAAATAGCATGCCAAGAAAACATGACTAGAAGCCTAATGTATAGAAACTCTTACTTGCACTTCATTGATCCTTAATTGAGCAGCTGAAATAGTATACACACACATACACACACACACAGACACCCAAACACACTATATACCGTATACCTCGCTTGCGCATGCGCACCAAGGCATAATTATTACTGATGGTGGTGATTGCACTCATAATTATGAGAAAACTCATGTGGAATAATATAGAACCTTAACACAAAACACCTTTACTCTTCATTATTTCGTGAGTTTTCTCAGCATCTTCAATAGACAGATGATGAACAAGAAGATAGTCCTTGCACTGATCGTGATGCCAGTTTTTTTGCATATCTGAACGAAATCGTTTGTCATTTTTTCTTTCCAAGTTGAATGGACTGATCCAAGCTCCAACTGAGACATCTTCATTGTTGTAGAGTGTAAGACCGTCAGCATTGATAGCAATTCTGTGTATAAGGTATTTAGATAATACATAACCCCCTCCCAATGCATACGGCAGGTACTTGTCACACAACTTCCAATTTGGTTCCGCCCACTTTCCTTCTTTCTTTGGAGTACCTTGTGATGCAACCAAACCCCAGTAGAGAGGTTTTCGGTTAGTTCTTTCTTTCAATTCCAATTCAATCCGATCCAACTTAGGGAACGAGTCTTCGTCAATTTTCAGTACAAAGGAGTAGTCTGTGTTTTTGTCTACCCACACAAAGGTATGTAAAACTTTTCTGGTGAGGTTATTGTATGAATCCAGGTGATTGGTCAAAAGTAATAAATCGCCAAACGTCTTATTCTCGGAAATCAGCGACTCTGTTTTGCTAGCATTCAGATCAAAGGTTCCTATAACAAACTTAACTGCAAATTTCTTTTTGTGTTGGACATAGCTACCCACCCAAGTCTTCCTAATCACATCTTTCCTAGCTCTGTTCTCGGGCGTTGAAATGACCATCACGAGTAGTACATTATTTAGAATATTAGCTGTTTCAGGCAAGTCATTGGATACAGCTGTGGCATCTGTTGGTTGGCTCCATTGATTGTGATCCAGCTGCTCACATTGGGTTTCAAAAGACGATTTGGCTAGGTACCATAGAGTTGCCGTATATATGGTTAAAACTAGTAGCAACACAGCAAACTCTTTATACATTCTAATAACAAAACGCATACTGACAAACAATTCTGATCAACCTTCTACTCATAAGTCAGCCTAGCTTTTGTGACCTGAATGTGTAACTGAGCAATTACCTACTACATAGACTGCCTCCCATTAAATGCCATGCTTCCTTATATAGAGTACATGCATGCAGACAATGTTAAGTATGTACAGCTTACTATGTACTATGCAGATGCAAAACTACTAAGCATTCAGGAGCTGTCAAAACAAGTCTCATTTGACCGTAACAATAGTCTCTGGTAGTTCAAGCTTCGCAAACAACGGTCGCAGTTCCTCGATAAGTGCAGATGAGGTTGAAAAGGAGGTACAAAAAGCTTCCACTTACTTGGAATAGGCATCAATCGGCCAAATATACATTCGTTCGTTTACTGGTCCAGCATAGCCGAGCCCAAGGGCCTACTGGCCAACTCCAGGGGTGCAAAGGTGGATGCTGCTGCCTGAACCACTTGACATTCGGCACATAATCCAACTATTGTCTCTACTGGCAAAACATTCACCGATTTTGACTATTCATGAGATTCATAATCCTTTTGGCTTGTCATGTGACCGTGTCGTACCTCCTCTGGTATAGTGCCTTTGCCCTCGGGCCTAAGTCACTATACTGAACCAATGTATCCCATGTGGCACTGTGCATGTGTCAAAACTATTACTTGTTGTTGATGCTAAAATACTGGGGTGCAGGCTTTTTCAGTATTAAAGTGCACACAAGCTCATCCCCTTTGCCAAAACACTCTCTTATCAGTCATCCTTTTTTGTAAATGTTGTTCCTGCACTCCGGAATTCTTTAGTCTCAGCAAGTAGTTATGCCTCGAGGTGTTAGTAAAGCTGACCTTAATAGATAAATCATATAAACGAAAGAGAGGGATAGGCAACGCCAAGCACTTCCGTTGGATGAGGCTATTTGCGTTTAATGAGCAAAAAGGGGTGTTCACTCAAATGGATCCAGTAGTATTATGGCAAGCCATTGATTGATCAATATAAGGCCTTGACCAAATTTTGCTTTTTTATTTACTTTATTTGCTTTTTTATTTACCCATTAAATTTTGCCCTATTGTACCCATCATACACGCGCATTTTGCTTCTTATGAAGAGCCAGTGTTACCCATGTAATGGCATAGATACTTTTCAACTCAATGAATTTAATAATTATACACAGTCTACAGTGTGCAAGGAGGTAGGGGGTATAGCCTTGTTTCCAGGTAGATAGAAAATACGGCCAGTATAATTATACAATTGTACACACACGGCTATAAAAATAGATTACATCAGTTTAATTTTGTACTGAAAGCTATTTACGGTATTATTTATCTAAACATTTAATGTGAAATTAATACTTGAAAGATAGAATGTGGTGTACAGTGCATGTTCAAAATGCAATTATGTTCACATTCACTTTGCAATGAAAGGTTACCTTTCAGTCTATGCCAATTTAAGATGAAGTATACTTGTAGAATGGTACACACAAGGCAGTGTATATATACCGTACTCTACCGAGATAACGCCCACGTCCGAAAATACGCCCACCCCCACTTTTGAGTGAAAGTTCCTGCATAGGCTAATTTGCCTCGAGAATACGCCCACCAGGAAGCATTTGTCAGTGAGCAAGTTTGTCAAGAAAAGGTTTAGCAGTTTATTGTGCGTGTAGTACACTGGTATAGCTAGATATATATAGCTAGATCCTATTTGCAAGTATAAGAGACAAGGACAATCTTCTCTGAATCTCTGTTGAAGACTCTGACAGTGACAAGGAACAACCTTTGATGCAGAATCTTAACTCTTTATACCTACCGTAAAACCTCGATTTAAGGCGACACTTTTAAATAATTACGTTTTGCGAAAGTAGAGTTTTAATGTACACAAAAAAAATGAATTTCCTATATGGGCGAAATGTCCAAGTGTCGCATATTTAGAGGGTCGCCTTAAATAGAGGTTTTACGGTAGCTACTTTACCCATGCATTACCATTGTTGTATGTTGATGTATTCATTGTATTTTCAAGAGCTGGTAGGCCTCAGACACAGACAGAAAAGAATAGTTTCTTAATGAGTGGGCTTAATTTCGATCGAGGCAAACACTTGGGTGGGCTTAATTTAGAGACAAAACTACTGTTTTCGAAATTAAGCCCATCCCACCTGTAGCTGCTTTGTATGCAATTAGGGTGGGCGTAATTTCGGTAGAGTACGGTAATTGTAAGATATAGTATACATGTACTATATAATTTGCAATCTAATACGATGCATGGTGGGTGCTTTAGTAGTCTCATGAATCAGCCACCTTTCTTGTGGTCTTACAAAAGAAGGTAAGCTGATTCATGAGACTAGTGCATGCTTAAGGTAGAATTGGAGAGCCATTACCACGTTTACCACACCCGTAAGCAAGAAAAATGCATAATTTACATTTTGGGATGTAAGCGTGCATAGGCTGGCCCTTAACCCTTCATACACTTTTAGCCAGCATGCTGACTATAAAAGGGGCGTGCCCTGGGCATTCGAGGCGGAAATTATTAAATATGGCCGCGTGCAATAAACTCTCTGGCCTTTTCTGCTTCACTGCCGCTCGCTTCATGCACACATGTTTTTACTTGGACAAGTTGGAGCAGGAGCAGGCAGGTGCTGTTCCTGAGAGAGTAGACCTACAGTCTGTAAATCTAACCCAATGTAGGAGAATTCAGGTTTGTTGATAAATTTGTATCCGTAAAGACGTTACTTCTTGTTCAGGAATATTTACTGGCAATAATATACTGACGTAGTGATGAACATGTTGCTCGTGTGTGAACTAAAGACTTTGTTCCGTCTTTTCACTGGCCTATCCCAAGTGTGTGACCACCAGTGCCAATCTTGCTATTATGGACTGGGTATAATTATGTTATGCTGGCTAATTAATAATGTGTGACTGTACATTCATTTGCAGAACGAGAAGGTAGGTATATTGTATATAGAGAGAGTATACAAGTGAGCAACTAGTTCAGGACATGAGAAGACCGGATTGTAGGACTCCCATGAGAGTGCTGGTGGAAAAATCGTTCGACTTTGTCGGAGAAATATGGGAGAATTACGTTCAGCAGAGAAAAGTTGACCTCAGGTACTGCGTATAATTATTATGTGCAATGTATATGATCGATTTTACATGCTACATGTATAAAATTATGCATGCAGTGAGTTTGTAGAGGACATGCAACTAGCTGAGCAATCAGATAAGCCAGTAGAGGACCTAGTGAACGATTGTTTACATGTACTTGACGAAGATCTCTATGAAGACATAATAATTATAAAGTAAGTGTAGCAAATTTTTCCTTTGACTTTTTACATTTACATCAATTAGAGAGTGACGTCAGGGTACAAAGCTACAACTTCTTTAACTCCTCCAGAAAGTGTTCTGGAGGATGCTGGCTATAGCATACCTGAAGCTGAATAGAGACATACATTTTTTATCTCCTTATGTATTATATATGGCCTTCTTTGGTACCTTGAGTCTTGTTTTCTGTGTATTAGTAGCCATTTTACTTAACGTGCATTGTATCCCCCCCCACCCATGCATGCATGGTATAAAATGCGCATGCTTGTTCTAGAGCCGTTTATACATTGTTTGAAAGGGCTATGAAGTGGGAAAGAAAAGAGAGCTGTTTTACACATATTTGAATGTTGGAGCTGGGGTCAAAGGTCTGCCCAGGGCATGGGCCTTTTGTACCGCAACAGTGGGGAAGTGAATCTAATCTCTAATCATTAAAACTGCGCATTATAAAGCCAATTAACATGCTCGTTTAAGCTGGCATTATTTTTTGTGGGTGTGAGGAATCACTATAGCTTGATACCACTTAGCCTCGAATCCAGGCCGATTAAAATACGGCCTGGTATATATTGCATGGGTGATAGCGCACATGCGCAAACTTTTCCCCCAGAATCTGGGGAATTCGTTCTATATTAGTAAACCTTTAACTAGTTTGTTTACTAGTTTTTTCTTTCTTGTATTAATTTTAATTCGTCTCCTGCATGTGAAGCTGTGGCTTATGCACTCTATTAAGTTGTCGAGAAGGCTTGCACACTGGTCTGAAGCCAAGAGACGCTCTCATCTACCTCTACAATGGTCGTAGTTGGAAGCACGAAGTCAAAGACTTGCCATACTCTGCCCAGGACTTTCCCAAATTGAATTAGCTTATCAAACGACACTCACTGTATACACATAAGACTGAATTTGCGATCCGCATGACTGTTACAATCTGACTTTTTGCTCGCACAGTTTGCATGCATTTTATGTTTGCAAAACATTGTAGTAATACAATCAAAACTTCTCTGCCTTGATACTTATATATGCAGTGGTGCATGGGGGTGATATTGGTACTTTGTAAGGGGAAATTGTCATGTATATATACACATGCACGTCACATGACTCATTTGTGCATACAGAATCGTGGAACTTATTACAAATAACTATAACATAGTTTATCCATGTAGGGGTGGTAGCAGATAGAAGAAACGGGCAGCTTGATGTTTATATGCTATAAAGCACAATCATACTAAAAAAATGATATTGAAATGCGGCAATATAGCTATTATAATGTAGCATTGCATGCAGTACTGGCTAACATGAATTGGATAGCAAACTATAATGTATCAACAGTGTGTGCAACTATGCTGTATGAGATTTATGTAGGTGGGTGGCAGATGATGTACTATGGAAAAAAGCGTTCTCTCAAATTAATTACAAACACACAGTACCTTGTTCAGTTGGTCTAGCTCGCAACTTTGTTCCCTGGCTCCAGTCTGAGAGTAACTGTGAAGTCGTCTCTCGCTCTTCTACTCTCCCTAGTTCGAGTTGAGTCGTCTCTCGACGGAGATAGGCCTTGAGATAACAGTCACCAAAATTTAGCGCCAAGAGCAGTCACTCTCAGCAGACGTGTATATATAATTATCTGCATGTGCATGTGTGCATGGGGTGGGTGGACATGCATGATACATTGTCTAATTGACTTCCTTCACTGCATGTAGTTACACACATGTATAGCCTACTATAGGTCATGAGTATACATGTATACTGCTAAGCGTATATGTTGGTAGGCTATCAGTATCAGGACATTAGAATGATTCTTTAATTAGTCGTGGCACCTGACAATCAAAATCTCCCCCCATAGGGGATAAATTTTATACAAAGACACAAACACGCACACATGGCCTGCTGCTTCCTCACTGCCTCCTGTTCATCGATCTTCCTCCCCCTCGGAAGAAGAGTTGTTCTCCACCTGATAGTCCACTGCTTCACAGGCACCGTCCTACAAAATGAGAAGGGTATGATAATTATTGTATTCGACAGTTAATGTACAAGAGACACTAAAATATAGTGAGGATACTATACGTGTAGTCTCGTACAATAGTTCAATGGATTACATCTAAACATGCATGCACACACCATGTTTTAGAGCTCCCCAACGGCCCCACAATATTTGTGAAAGTGATTTAGATTACGATCCAAATGAGCAATGATCTTTTAACCACGACAGTGGCTTTTCACTTAAATTCAATACAGCAATCTGTTGACATTCCAAATATTTATATACCCATGCAGTATAATTATATTTAGTGAACTCTTGATATTATTACTAATGGTGGTGATTGCACTCATAATTAAATAAGAAAAACATGTGGAATAGAACCTTAACACAAAACACCTTTAGTTATTAGTGAGTTTTCTCAGCATCTTCAATGGACAGATGATGAACAAGAAGATAGTCCTTGCACTGATCGTAACGCCGTTGCATATCTGAACGAAATCGTTTGCCATTTTTTCTTTCCAAGTTGAATGGACTGATCCAAGCTCCAACTGAGACATCTTCATTGTTTTAGAGTGTAAGACCATCAGCATTGATAGCAATTCTGTGTATAAGGTCTTTAGATAATACATATATACCCCCTCCCAATGCATATGGCAAGAATTTGTCACAACGTGGTTCCACCCACGGCCCTTCTTTCATTGGAGTACCTTAGTTGGGCGTGGCCCCACCCTGGACATGAACGTTCATTAATGAGCCACGCCTTCACACTTGAACTCTGCAATCTGATTGGGCTGCAAATTTTCTGCAGCAGGAACAAACCTGACATTGCAGTAGTTCCCAACCCTACGTTCGCGTCCAGGGTGGGGCCATGCCCAACTAGGAGTACCTTGTGAGCGCAACCAAGCCCCAGTAGAAAGGTAGAATACCACATGAGTGGCGTGCACGTGTCCAACAAAGAAGAGAATCGTTCAAATTTGAATGGTCATAATAATATTAGTGCCTAAGGTTATTGTGTCCTCCCTCCTCTGCAAACACACTATTGTATACCAGCGGAGGACAAATATTCTTAATCTGCTTCCAGATGACATTTTAAATCGTCTAATCTTCCTTTGCTACCTCTAACCCTTGTAAACTTTCACTGCGGTTGGAGGTAACAAAGAAAGAGTAGACTATCAGAATGCAAATTAAAGTCCTCTGGAAGCAGCCCATTATTCCAGTTTAAAGACATCAATGAAAAGAAAATTTATTTGTAGTTGTATTGATAGCACTACCTGAAGTAGCCTCGTTGTCTCTAGCTAGCAACTTCAAAAAAAATCGGCCATACCTTTAGGTAGCATTACAGAAAGTGAAATATAATCCTCTGTCCCGAAAGGGCCTCCCCTCCATGCCTGCTTAGTGGCTAGTGCTTACAGTATACAGATATATATTCATTATAAAATGTGAAATTAAGTCTACATCTACCAGACTATGAGGGTCTAATTAAGTGCCCAATTATGTTTCTTGCTAGAAGTCTCCCTATTATTCCAAAAATTATGCTAGCCAAGCCCTAATTAGTACCTAAAAACAGAGAAAACACTAAAATTACTACCCGTCTATAATAGGTAAGAAGTTTTGACCCTGGCTATCCTCTTCCGATCGTATACCTCATCACTTGTGTATGCGCACACCGAGGCATAATAACAAAAACAGTACATGCAATACCAGGGTTTCATCCACGATTTTAAGTTTGGGGGGAAGTTAGAAAAGGAACCGCGCGCGCCAACGCGAACATTTTGAGGCCATGCCCATTTCTGGTCACCACACCGGTTGTTGGTGCCTATTAGCGATGTACTCCTGGAAATGTGCATTGACAGGCAACTCCATGTAAATTGGTATGCTGGTTTGAAATTGTGGATCCGGACCGTATATCTATAGAACTATGTACATGTACTAATTATAATACAAAAGCAAATGGATAGATTTGTGGTAAGACTAGGTGATGACCAATCATCATCTAGCAAAGCTACATGTAGCAAAAGACTGTGTCTAGATAATGTTGGGTATAGTACCCCTCTCTCTCTCCCTCTCTTTTCCTCTCTCTTCCTCTCTCTCTCCCCCCTCCCTCCCTCCCTCCCTCCCTCCCCCTATTTTCCCCTCTCTTTTGGGGGGGAAGCTTCCCCCCGCCCCCCCCCCCCCACTAGATGAAACCCTGAATACAGGAAGTATAAATTTAACCACAGGAAAATGATTAGGGATCCAAATAAAAGAACACTGTACACACTACTCTCATAATAAAGTCTCGATTCTTCCCTATATAAAAACAATGGCAGTTTTACCCAACACCAAAATCGATGCATAATTGAAGGTCCTATAATTATACTGGCAAAGAGTAATAAAAGAGAGAGAGAGAGAGTATATCGAACAAAGTATTATACCGATGTAACATGCTTGGCAACTAACCAATCCGAGCGCCTGGAGCCACCATGCACTTACCTCGAGGCAGCAATAATCTTATTGCCAAAATTAATTCAGTGTCATTATTCTTATCACTCGTTTCAGACAGAAAGTCATGTTACTTTCCTGACTTTCTATGGAAATGCTAATTACCGATCGATACTCTTTTGTTATGGACTGCATGCATGCATGCATGGTATACATAGTTGCCAACTTCACCAGCCAAATTCCGGGAGGCAATTTAAGCACATGACTCTGATTTTCAGTGCAAAGACAACAATTCATATCTTAGTCGTATATATAGAAGAAATTATGTGTCGGAAAGCCTGATCCCACCCCCTATACTTTTGTATATACCATTCTCAAACATATACACACACACACAACCATATATCTCACTTGCGCATGCATGCGCATCGAGGCATAATTACACACACACAACTATATCAGGAGCACTATACAGGAGCACTATATATATACTGCATGCACGTATGGTAATACAATCCATATAGATAGCATAGCTAGCATTTATGCAGGGGTGGCAAGAGAATAAAGGCATCTCACCAACATATTGTACTCTGGGGAAAACTTAACAGCAACAGTCACATGTACCAATAACAGCATGCATGTACACATGAACTCTAAGAGTTTATGCGATAGAATCAAAAACCAAACCTAGCTGAGAGTTCTTTCAAGAGTTTAGATTCCTCTTGTTCTTTTACTAGTGCTTTTAACTCGTGGAACAGCTCCTTCAAATCTGCAACATCAAAACTAGTATTCAGAGCCATAAATACTATTATGTAAGTAAGAATAAGGGCTGGAGGAAATAAAGAAGAAAATGTTGACCGAAACGCGGATCACCAATGCTATTTACATTGTGTTTATCTATGATTATATGAATATTTTGCTCGACCAACACATACAGTACCAAATGGCTATATCTCATCAAAAACGCTGCTACCTGCATGTGTACACAATTATTATTGACTCACTTTTCTGGTCAGTGGTAGAGAGGAACATGAGTGCCACAGAGAACCTCCTGACTCGAGTGAGGGCCTGGAGTTGTGCCAGACAAACCACACCCACTCTAACAAAATCCTCGAGAAGGATTGTGACAATATCAGAGAAAATGTCTGTCTCCAGAGACTGTTGAAGGAGAGCGGGGTACTTGGAGACAGGGATACTCTGGGAGTGGGGGCGGTGGAGTAATTGTGTAGCTACTGTATAGTGCTCAATTTTCGAACAATAATAATTTCATGAATTAATCTTGAACCAGGAAAATTTAGAATCTTTAAGGGGTGTGAATCATTTGAAACTCTATTCTTAAAACTAATATCTGCGAAATATTTATTTTTAGTTGTTACTCAGTTAGAGGGTTTTGAAGAATCTTTGCAACATGAACAAAAAGCATTGAGGGTTGAGCGTTCCTTACATGGAAGACCAGTGGTGCAAAGAGTTCTATGTAAGGAACGCTCAACAACATTGCAAATATTCTGCAAAACCCGTATACTGTATTGTAGAATTGTACTTGTCCAAGTTTCACATTCAACCTTTGAGTGACATATACTTATAGAGGGAAAGAAAGGGGGGGGGGGGAGTGGCACTCAAAAGGTTGAATGTGAAACTTGGACAAGTACAATTCTACACACAACATGCATGGTTATAATTATGCATAACGTATATAGTACAAGTTAATGGACTAGAAGTTCAGTGGACAATGTGTATGTTTCACTATAATTATTATGTCATAGATTGAAGAGAGAGAGATTGGTGTACACACAATTAAGTTAGTGTATGTAATGTTGAAAATCGTACTGGCTGAGTTTAGTCTGAAGCTGACATTATTCTTTGTGGGTGTGGAGAATCACTATAGCTTAGATACCCCTCTAAATGAATCATGTCCTCCCTCACCTTGAAGTACTCTCCCAGTATTCCCCTGTCCCTCCTCACTCTCTTCCAGTCCCTCTGCAGGGTGATGGAGTTCTCTGGTACCGAGGGCAACTTAACCACACTCATCACACTTAAATCTTTCTTTACTGCTGAATCAGCATTCCCTGGTATGTCCTTTGTCGTCGAAGGTTTTAGTTCGGTTGACACAACACTCATCTTTGTACTGGGTTGTGGGTGGTCTGAAGAGCTTTCGGGCGAGATCAATGTTTCAATTAGCACGCGTTTCTTACTAATAGATTGGGCATGGGATGATTCCATGGTGGTGTCAGTTGCTTTTGGTTGAGTACCTATTGTGTCAGTAATTTGATGGGGTTTGGAGTTTGTGATTTCAGAGATCTGCAGGCTGACATTAGGTGCTTTCTCGTTGGTATTCTTTGGTTGAGAGCTGGTAGGGTCAGCTGCTATGTGGGGCGTGGTGGTGGTGGGGGGTACAGTGGTGTCTGATTGCTCCTCTCCAATGTCCTCTATAGTGATATGCTTCAGTGGTTTCTGAGGTGGGAAATAATGGGTCACTTTATAGAGATGACGAAAAAAACTGCAACACAATACATGTAGTTGCCGCAGCTTTGTGCAGTGGAGACTAATGCCAAAAGTGAACTAGTTGAGCCAATTGCTTTAGCATAATGCTCATGTGATTTGTAAATGCTTCTATAGCGTTCCCGTTCCAGGTAACAATATATAGTTCAATACAATAGTATACGCAAGGCAGAGCTACTGAGGCGATACAAATAGGTTACCTTTGATCGAAGATGAGGAGGTCTCTTGACTGGTTGAACAAACTTTTTGTCTCTTTCCTGGAGGGAGCAAAGCAACAAAACCACAGACATTATAATGAAGTAACAGTGAGAATCAGAGAATAGATTACATGTATTCATGATCAAAAGCTGTATATAGCAGGAAACTTAAGCATGCCATAATAGACTCAATAGACTTCACTTCACTTAGTCAACGAGTGTTGCAAGCTGCGCTGTGCTAATGCCTCTCGCCATGTTATGCTTTCCTTCGTTATAGTAGAGGGAATTTAAAATTTGCATTTGATTTCGAATGTGTATTATAAGTATATATCTATCTATAATTATAACTGAGAAGAAAAAACTTTCGTACATGCATCTATTGTATATGCATGCATGGTATCATTGCAGTATTTTGTGGCTTAATTACCAGGACGTCAAGAAGAAAGATAAAAAGTGATTCCGCCAGGATCTGGATTTTCTTACACGTGGGGATGATGAACGCGCATGCACATTAGATCCACAGGAATAAGGGGTGTGTCTGCAAGAGGGCAAGTTTACAAAAATTAAATAGCTTGCTACTTTAGCAACTCTTTTCTGACTTTTGTAGCTAATAAAAAAACTAGCGCTTTACTGCAAGGCTAACTCATAAGTTGAATAGAAACTTGTGCGAACAAATGATGCTACGAAAGATTCTAAAAAGACTGCAATGTGAGTCAAACTAGCCATAACTCGAGAAAGAAGCTATAATATGTAGTTTGCTAATCCGAAACAAAATCCAAGAGAACGTGGCTAGAAGCCTATATAGTTTTCGTCGCATTGCAACCGTTGAGCAGTTACATGAAACAGACACACACACACAGTCAGCTTTACCGTATCCCTCGTGCGGCTACGCCTCGAGGCATAAAAACATAGCATTCCATTAAGGTTAGGCTGGTGCTAAGTAAAAACATCAATAGTAGATGGTTGTCAAGTTCCAAAGGGTGATCGTGTTCCAAGAGTGATCGAGTTTCAATAAGCCATAGATGTGACCATAATAGAGTACCTTAAGGTGACATATTTTCACAGGTAGATTTGTTTGCGATGTCACTGTTTAGCTCCTTTCGCTGGTATTAAATTCTTAATTCTAGCTCAAGTTGGAGATTCAATGCAATTTCCAATTATCTGCGAGTACACATTTTTGCAATTTTACTCTCATAGCAGAAATTAATACTCCGAAAATATTTCACCTTAAGGTATGTAGTGTAAATGAGTTGGCGTGTGTGAGATACATGGTACGTAGCTTACTAGCTACTTGCTAAATCATGATGATGACTAAGCTATTGTAGTCAGTATCTAAAGTCTATTTGTGTTGAGTTTGACCTTCATAAAGTTGTCATAACTTTGTCATACTTCACTAAAATTCAAAGTTTCATATACCATTGGGTTAAAAAGCGCTTCTATCTATATGCTGTAGAGCTGGTAAGCTCCAACCAGCTAAAAAAGTGTTTCCCCCGTGTAAAGTTCAAATAGGGTGGTCGGACTATGGCCAGGCACAGTAGATGTAACGTAACTTTCTTGCCATAATTTACATTGCACACAGCTTCTCGATTCTCATTGTCCAAACACACTGGCACGATATGACTTCAGAGAATCTGAATAATAGCCCATGCAGGACTTTCCCCAAATTGGAAAGTCGATACATTTGATACGCTAATTATAATTAGCTTATCAAACACTCACTGTACACGTAAAACTTGTACAAATTCCTTAGCTCAAAGAGGTCTTTTGCTGTGTGGGGGAAACTGAAAATCTACAATCTGACAAGGATCGTGATAATTACTATAGGTATTTGCAATCTTATCTTTACAAAGTCCGGTATACACTTGCACAGTTTGCAAAACATTGTAGTAATACAATATCAAAACTTTGTTGCTAGGCATCTTGGTCCAATACGAGAGAGACTAATTACTATAAATCACTTCCCACTGCATTTTTCCATTTTGATAAGTATTAAAATTTCATATTCCTTGGTTAAAAAGGGCTTCCATCTATAACATTATGCTTAGTGATAATTAGCAATTCCATGTAGAAGTCCCTGGCACAACTTGACAACCACAAAAAGCATAAATGAAGCCATAATTCAGTTACACGAGCATGTAAAAACACACACGCAGAATAGAACAATAACACAAGCATTAACACAAGCATTAACACAAAACTCCTTTACTCTTCATTATTTTGTGAGTTTTCTCCGTATCTTCAATAGACAGATGATGAACCAGAAGATAGTCCTTGCACTGTTTGTGATCCCAATTTGTATCTACCTTTGTACGAAATCGTTCGTCATTTTTTCTTTCTAAGTCAAATGGACTGATCCAAGCTCCAACTGAGACATCTTCGTTGTTGTAGAGTGTAAGACCGTCAGCATTGATAGCAATTCTGTGTATAAGGTCTTTAGATAATACATAACCCAATCCCAATGCATACGGCAGGTATTTGTCA
The DNA here is from genome assembly GCF_963675165.1 of Halichondria panicea. Classification (NCBI taxonomy): domain Eukaryota; kingdom Metazoa; phylum Porifera; class Demospongiae; order Suberitida; family Halichondriidae; genus Halichondria; species Halichondria panicea. Next base: position 3,978,007 of record NC_087389.1, read on the forward strand.
CACAACTTCCAATGTGTTTCCGCCCACTTTCCTTTTTTATTTGGTTTACGTGATTGAACCAAACCCCAGTAGAGAGGTCTATGGCTAGTTCTTTTTTTCAATTCCAATTCAATCCGATCCAATTTAGGGAATGAGTCGTCGTCAAGTTTCAGTACAAAGGAGTAGTTTGTGTTCTTGTCCACCCATATAAAGGTATGTAAAACTTTCCTGGTGAGGTTCTTGTATGAATCCAGGTGATCGGTCAAAAGTAATACATCGCCAAACGTCTTATTCTCTGAAATTAGCAACTCTGTTTTGTTAGCATTCAGATCAAGGGTTCCTATAACAAACTTGACTGCAAACTTCTTTTTGTGTTCGACATAGCTACCCACCCAAGTCTTCCTAATCACATCTCTCCTAGCTCTGTTCTCGGGTTTTGAAATGACTATCACGAGTAGTACATTATTTGGAATATAAGCTGTTTCAGGCAAGTCATTGGATACAGCTGTGGTATCTGCCGGTTGGCTCCATTCATTGTGATCCAGCGGCTCACATTGAGACAATTTGGCTAGGTACCATACAGTAGCAGTGTATATGGTTAAAGCTAGGAGCAACACTGTACACTTTTTACATCCTACATACTGACTGACCAAACTCATTTTGTAAGTAGGCGCTAGGCCCAAGGCCTAGCCTTTTCATTTTATAAGAGCATGCAGTCAGCTGTTCCAGTAAAATGTGCTGAGCTGGCATGCTCCTAATTCTAAGGAAAGGAAGTTGTGAAAATAATATTGAAAACATTTATGAGCCAATGGCAATGGTCACCTCTGACCCAGAGCCTCTGGCCGGCCCTAGATCTATATCTTAGACTAGACTGGCGGCGACAGCCCCTCGCGTAGCGCGAGGGACTGGCAAACTGCCTATCAGTCACTCGTCTCAGCTGCAACAAGCATTGCAGCCTATCAGATTGCTCAACGTCATATTAGCCCTGTAATTGTAACCGCACTTACACTTCAGGAGATTCAGTGCATTCCATAGTAGCTGAATCTCATAGCAAAATTTAACCACATTATCTATAATGATATTCATGTTTAGTAGTGTCATATGATCTATTACACTTCCGCTGAGACGAGTGACTGATAGGCAGTTTGCCAGTCGCTCTGTTGCCGCCAGTCTAATCTTAGACATCGACAATCAGGTAGATTTGTTTGCGATGTCACTGTTTAGCTCATTTTGCTGGTATTAAATTCTGCTAATTCTTGCTCAAGTTGAGATTCAATGCAATTTCCAATTATCTGCGAGCACACATTTTTGCAATTTTACTCTCATTCGCAGAAATAGCAGAAATTAATACTCCAAAAATATGTCACCTTAAGGTATGTAGTGTAAATTAATTGGCGTGTGTGAGATACATGGTACGTAGCTTACTAGCTACTTGCTATAGATCATGATGATGACTATAAGCTATTATAGTCAGTGTCTAGCAGATCTATATAGCTTTTACAACATACAAGAAATATACATACACACATTTAATAGACAAGAAACTGAATAGACTCTAGCTAGATCTAAGTAAAACACACGATCTAGTAAGCTATACGTAGGTATAGCTAGCTAGCTTGATTGAATTGCTTACAAACTTCCAATTCCAAGTCTATATGGCCATGTCCACCAGTGCCTGCACAACGTTTATTTAACAGTCCAATATCTCAACCTACCTGCCCACCCTCACGCGACTTCGCATCCCAGGCTCTAACTTTATCTCTATTTCTTTTTATTTCCTCCAATTAATACCTTATTGAACGATTGTGAAAAGAACAGAAAAAGGAGAGCCGACCGAGGCTACCAAATGAGCAAAAAAGTGTTTCCCCCGTGTAAAGTTCAAATAGGGTGGCCGGACTATGGCCAGGCACAGTAGATGTAACATAACTTTCTTGCCATTGCACACAGCTTCTCAATTCTCATTGTCAAACACACTGGCACGATATGACTTCAGAGAATCTGTATAACAGCCCATGCAGGACTTTCCCCAAATTGGAAAGCCCTGATACGATACATTTGATACGCTAATTATAATTAGCTTATCAAACACTCACTGTACATGTCACATAATACTTGTACAAATTCCCTAGCTCAAGAGGTCTTTTGCTGTGTGGGGGAAACTGAAAATCTAACTTATACAATCTGACAAGGATCGTGATAATTATACAAGAACTATAGTATAGGTATTTGCAATCTTATCTTTATATATACAAAGTCCGGCATACACTTGCACAGTTTGCAAAACATTGTAGTAATACAATATCAAAACTTTGCTGCTAGGCATCTTGGTCCAATACGAGAGAGACTTACTATAAATCACTTCCCACTGCTTATTCACCCTGATACTTATAAGTATGCAGTGATTGCATGGGGGTGATATTGGCACTGATGTATACACACACATCCTTTGTGTATACAGAATCGTGGGAATAACTAGGCTTGAATAGGAAACTAATGTATCTGCATGTGCAACTATAATTAATTTATATAGGTGGGTGGCAAGTAAATAGAAAAAACCTTCTCTCAAAATTAATTACAAACATGCACACACTGACAGTATACCTTATTCAGTTTGTTTAGCTCGCTCCTAGCAATTTTGTTCCCTGGCTCCAGTCTGAGAGCAACTGTGAAGTCATCTCTCGCCTCTTCTATTCTCCCCAGTTTGAGTCGAGCCGTCCCTCGACGGAGATAGGCCTTGAGATAACGGTCATCAAGAGTTAGCGCCAGGGAGCAGTTACTCTCAGCAGACGCGTATCTGTGTGAGTGTGCATGTGTGTGAGAGGAGGGGGCATGATACATATATAGTACCTAGTTAATGTGCGATCCGAGAAAAAAATTGTCTAATAGACCTCTTGAGACTATACTAGCACTACCATGCTAATGATTATGGCAAAACAAAACACAATGCTGTGAATGCATAATTATGTAGATAGCAGGCACAGAGCACTGTTGTATACCCATACAATGTTATATCTCTTACTTCTGCAGTTTGAGCAGTGCCATTGCTTTGTTGGCTGGCATGACAGCATTAAGGGGATCCAGCTCTGCTGCTTTAGAGTAACACTCAATTGCCAGCTCATAGCGACCCTCCTTGAACAGATCGTTCCCCTGAAAGTATAATCCCATGCACATTACTATACACTCATATAATTATGCCTTGGGTGTGCGCACGCAGTGAGGTATGCGATAGTGTGTTTGTGTGTGTGTCTGTGTAGACCGCTATTAATAGCTGCTCAACGGTAAGAGTTTCTATAGACAAAGTCATGTTTTCTTTTGTGGATTTGCAGCTTCGTCCTCCAGTTTTGGCTATACGTTGAAGGCCATTGCAGTCGTTTCTTCAGACTTGTATCTAGCAAAAAAATTTTACTTAGGAGTTAGCTTTGCACTATAAAACGCTAGCTACAAGAGTGCATGGGGAAAGAGCTGCAAAGCTGCACAAAATGAGAATGATTAAACATATATACTTTTGGCAACCTTCTTGGCAACAATCAGGGTCAATCATTTCCCACTGTCTTGCACCATTCTTGCTTAAATAACATAAACGTTGCAAGCTGCGCTGTGCTAAGCTTTCGCTGCTCAAAACGTATTAGAGTGTTAGAGAAGAGGGAATAAGTGTCTTAATTTGTGAAAAGACTTGTGCATGTACATAATTATCTATTGTATTGTAGCATTTTGTACCAGGACCTCAAAGAAAGAAGAAGTTGATTCTGCCAGGATCTGGTTTTCTCACACATGCACGTGGGGTTGAGTGCGCATGCGCAAGTACATGAGTAAGGGGTTTAACTGACGTCTGTAATAGGTTAAAGTACGCAATGGCTGCTGCAGCTGCTGGCAGTTAGCTTTGCAGCTCTTTTCTGACCTTGTATAGCTAACAAATGACTAGCGCTATAGTGCAAGGCTAACTCCATAACTTGAATAGAAACTTTGTGCGAGTAGATGATGCTATAGGAACGGTTCTGAACAGACTGCAACAGCCTTCACTGTAAGTAAAAATAGCCATAACTCGAGAACAAAGATTTTTATAGTTTGCAAATCTACGAATCAAATCAAAGAGAACGTGGTTAGAGCCGATTGAAGCTGTTAAATTTTGTCGCATTACAACGGTCAAGCAGTTACAGCTGGAATACACGCACACATGCACACATACACACACGCACAGATATGCATGCAGTCAGCTTTACCGTATCCGTAAAAAGTATTAGCTTTATGTGCAGCTATAGTTTCCACCGAGGCAACAGCACTTGTGGTGCTTTCATCATTAAGCATGCAAGATTGTTATTATAATTATTTACAGCATTCTTCCGTCGGTTGCTTGTAATACACACACTCCACATACCATTTACCTTCTCTTTCTCGTATATGGCCTGCTGCTTCCTCACTGCCTCCTGTTCATTTTCCTCCCCCTCGGAAGAAGAGGTGCTCTCCACCTGATAGTCCACTGCTTCACAGGCACCGTCCTACAAAATGAGAAGGGTGTAACGTACATGTACGTATTGGACAGTCAATGTATACACTAAATTTTGAGGATATACTAGTCTTGTACAATAGCACTCACAACATTGTGAATGTGCAAAAATCCTTCAACTTTTAACCACAACAGTGGCTATATTTAACCCTTGAAAATACACTGAGCCTTTCAGTTAAACATTCAATCAGTTGACATTTAACAATTTTTTCGTTTTGATAAATAATTATTAGTGAATGTATTAAAATTTCATATTCCTTGGTTAAAAAGGGCTTCATCTACCGTATAGCTGGTAATTTTCGTGGGGTAAAATATTCGTGGTTTTCGTGGTTGGAGGTCTGACCACGAATATTTTACCCATGAATGAAGCGACCTTGCCTACCTTTACCTACAATCCAAGCAGCAACCACGAAAATATTATCCACGAAATGTCGCAATATTGCTGAACCACGAATATTTTGTCCCCCGAAAATTACCCGCTATACGGTATAACATTATGCTTAGTGATAATTAGCAATTCCATGTAGAAGTCCCTGGCACAACTTGACAACCACAAAAAGCAAAAATGAAGCCACAATTCAGTTACACGAGCATGTAAAAACACACACGCAGAATAGAACATTAACATAAGCATTAACACAAAACACCTTTACTCTTCATTAGTTTGTGAGTTTTCTCCGTATCTTCAATAGACAGATGATGAACCAGAAGATAGTCCTTGCACTGTTTGTGACGCCAATTTTTATCTACCTTTGTACGAAATCGTTCGTCATTTTTTCTTTCTAAGTCAAATGGACTGATCCAAGCTCCAACTGAGACATCTTCGTTGTTGTAGAGTGTAAGACCGTCAGCATTGATAGCAATTCTGTGTATAAGGTCTTTAGATAATACATAACCCCCTCCCAATGCATACGGCAGGTATTTGTCACACAACTTCCAATGTGTTTCCGCCCACTTTCCTTCTTTCCTTGGTTTACCTTGTGATTCAACCAAACCCCAGTAGAGAGGTCTATGGCTAGTCCTTTTTTTCAATTCCAATTCAATCCGATCCAATTTAGGGAACGAGTCGTCGTCAAGTTTCAGTACAAAGGAGTAGTTTGTGTTCTTGTCCACCCATATAAAGGTATGTAAAACTTTCTTGGTAAGGTTCTTGTATGAATCGATGTGATCGGTCAAAAGTAATACATCGCCAAACGTATTATTCTCTGAAATCAGCAACTCTGTTTTGTTAGCCTTCAGATCAAGGGTTCCTATAACAAACTTGACTGCAAACTTCTTTTTGTGTTCGACATAGCTACCCATCCAAGTCTTCCTAATCACATCTCTCCTAGCTCTGTTCTCGGGTGTTGAAATGACCATCACAAGTAGTACATTATTTAGAATATTAGCTGTTTCAGGCAAGTCATTGGATACAGCTGTGGCATCTGTTGGTTGGCTCCATTGATTGTGATCCAGCGGCTCACGTTGAGTTTTAAAAGACGATTTGGCTAGGTACCATACAGTAGCAGTGTATATGGTTAAAGCTAGGAGCAACACTGTACACTTTTTACATCCTGCATACTGACTGACCAAACTCATTTTATAAGTAGGCGCTAGGCCCAAGGCCTAGCCTTTTCATTTTATAAGAGCATGCAGTCAGCAATCAGTCTGTTCTAGTAAAATGTGCTGAGCTGGCATGCTCCTAATTCTAAGGAAAGGAAGTTGTGAAAATAATATTGAAAACATTTATGAGCCAATGGCAATGGTCACCTCTGACCCAGAGCCTCTGGCCGGCCCTAGATCTATATCTTAGATGACAATCAGAGTGCAGTGCAGTGGTCAACTGCCAGTATAGCCTCGGTCCCAGGCCGATTTTTTTTTAATAGAACGAAGTTGAAAAATGCGACCTAGCGTTCAATTGGAGACGGATCGGCCTGGGATCGAGGCTACTGCCAGTACTGAGCTAGCTAGCACTCACTGCAGGTCTTGAAAATATCTATGTGCAGTATAATGATAATGGAGTAGAGTCTGATCAGGTAAACTATACGTATTATAAATTGTAACTAGGCCGCCAAGGAACTTCGATGGATGGAACAGCACAGCAGGCTACATGAGATACAGGACTGGAAAAACGGAGTGGTGCACATGATGCTTGTACAATACATCTGCAGTGGAGCCTCGAAAACTATCTACTCAGATTCAACGAGGCTATTTTGTCGGGTACCGTCTTTCTTCTAATTATTAAATACAGCACCACAGGCTCTGCAATAGAACGGAACTAACTCTTTAGTTTACAAAAAATCAAATTTACATTGCGTAATTTAGTTAGCATAATTATAAACAACCTATACCAGTCCTATAGTTATAAAATACAGTTAGCCGAAAGCTTCAAGTACATAGTCTGCAAGCTCAGTTAAATCATAGATTGAAGAGTTAGTAACTCTTCAATCTATGGTTAAATACTGCTGTTGATGATACAGATACGATAGAGTACTACTTTGAGAGCAGATAATTATAGCTAAATCACAAACGTTTGAGGTCTTGAAACTTTGAACGGCTATATTCGAGGCAACCAGGTCACTGTAATGCTTTCTCTTTGTTAGCGCCACTCTATTCTAAGAACCAACTGTCAAAAATAATTATTTTGTCGTTCTAAATGCAGACCATTTCCAGATTTGAAGTAATTGTTTTAGTGCTGTAATTAGAACAAGATGGTACTCGCTCAAAATAAGTTGTGTTTCCTCGAGACATATCTTTTTCAGAAATTTGGAAAAGAATTAAGGCTTAGTCTAAGCAACGTCTTTGAAGGCTGCTAATGTTTGTATATAAGCACTGCAATACTTCATGCAGTTCCAAAGTTTTGGTAAAAATGGGCGTGGTGTAGAGTTCAAAAGAATTTCTCGCTTCCGATCCTACTGATGTACATGAGGGGTACATCGTTATTATTGTATCTGAAGAATCAAGAGAACTGATCAAAATGAAAGCACCGCAGGTGCTGATGCCTCGGTGGAGATGCAGCTACATAACATAAAGCTACTATAATAGCTTAATTTTATACACATGATGAACATTTTTTAATTTGCATGCTGCATGCAAACTCAAAGAGTGGGTAATGATTGACCATGATTGTTGTTAAACGATCGCGATGCCAAAGTTTAAATCTAAAATTAATGGCTGCCATCAGCAGAGCCTTGCAGCTCTTCTCACTCTTGCAGCTAGCGTTCTAGTGCAGAGCTAACTACTAAGTAGAGTAGCAACACTCGATCGGTGAACATGCAAGTTTGGCTACGTGCTTTTCTGAAAAGGGTGCAATGGCATTCCAAGTAAGCAAAACTAGGCATAACTCGAGAACGAAGCATTATTTTGCAAATCCACGAATTAAAATCCAAGAAAACATGACTAGAAGCCTATAGAAACTCAGTCTACACACACATACACACACACACTACCGTATACCTCGCTTGCGTATGCGCATCGAGGCATAATGATGAAAGAGATCTGGGGTATATATCAGCATCAGGTGGGATCTCCATTAGAAACATAGAGCACACGTGATTAATTCATTAATGACCTTTTGACCGATATACGTGTCGAACCTCCTCTGATATCAGCAGGAGTGCATTAGGAGGAGTGTGCAACTCCCACGCACATTCCATTCTACATCTAGGACTGATTACCCACTAACACTTGTAATTGTGTAAAACTGTTAGCCATGAATAAAATTAAATGTGGGCTGGAGGTACAAACCTCACGTGTGTGTACTTTTACTAAACTAGTGTTCAAGCTGGCGCTGTGCTAATGCCTCTCGCCATGTTTTTGCTTTCGCTCAAAAGTATAGAAGAGAAAGTATAGAAGAGGAAAAAGTGTATAAAATAATCTGTCTAAAACTGACTTGCAATTGTATAATTATGGTATCATTGTTGTGTTTTGTGGCTGCTTATACCAGGACCTCAAGGATCTAGGAAGCAACAAAGAAGAAGATTTTGTTTTCAATTAATTATAAGCGGAAGTGCATAATTATTTCATAAAGTTAGCTTATCTATATAAAGTCACTGAGAAGAAAAGACTTATTACATGCATCTATTGTTGTATTATGTGGCTTTAATACCAGGACCTCAAGAAAGAAGAAAATTGGATCTGTAGTTCATGCAGTGTATAATTATAATATTTAAGAAGAAAAGACTTGTGTACATACATATTGTTATCTATAGTAGTGTTTTGTGGCTTACCAGGCCCTCAAGAAAAATATGATTCTGCCAGGAGGATGGGGAATGAGCGCGCATGCGCATTACATCCATAGGAATAATTAAAGGGTGTGTCCAAAGAGATCAATTTCACAAATGGCTACTGCTAGCTAGCTGTTTTAACAGGTATTTTCTGAGTCTTGTAGCTAACAAAAAGCTAGCGCTTTAGTGCAAGGCTAACTCATATGTTGAATAGAAAGTTTGTGCGGACAGATGATGCTATGAAAGATTCTGAAGAGACTGCAACAGCCTTCAATGTGAGTCAAACTAGCCATAACTCGAGAAAGAAGCTTTAGTTTGCTAATCCACGAATCAAAATCCAAGAGAACGTGGCTAGAAGCCTATAGAAGCTGTTAGTTTTCGTCGCATTGCAACCGTTGAGCAGTTACAGCTGGAACAGACACACAGACACACACACACACACACACACACACACACACACAGTCAGCTTTACCGTATCCCTCGTGCGGCTACGCCTCGAGGCATAACTACACCTACGCACCCACTTAAAATGCTGTCTGATAGTGACGTAGTATAACCGTAACGTGGTTTACACTACAGTACATTGGATACTCCTCTTAATGTACTCTCGGTACCAGTAATGGCTGCATCAGCAGAGCCTTGCAGCTCTCTTCTCACTCTAGCTTGCAGCTACCTATAGCTAGCGTTCTAGTGCAGAGCTAACTACTAAGTAGAGTAGCAACACTCAGTGAACAAGTTTTGCTACACACTCTTCTGAAAACGCTGCAATAATGGCATTCCAAGTAAGTAAAACTAGAGAACGAAGCATTATTTTCAATCCACGAATTAAAATCCAAGAAAACATGACTAGAAGCCTATAGAAACGCCCTTCATTGATCCTTGAGCAGCTGTAGCAGTCTACACACACAAACACACACACTGACACAGATACACACACAAACACACTACCGTATACCTCGCTTGCGCATGCGCACCGAGGCATAATGACATGCAGGCTTCATTTGTTCGGATAATCGATTAATAAACTTATAGATCTAAGGGTGATTACATGTATACATGTACACTCATTATGATAAAGTAAGTGAGGATGCATCCAGTATGAATGTAGAACCTTAACACAAAACACCTTTACTCTTCATTATTTCATGAGTTTTCTTTGCATCTTCATTAGACAGATGATGAACAAGAAGATAAATCTTGCATTGATCGTGATGCCACCTTTTTTGCGCACTTGAACGAAATCGTTTGTCATGTTTTATTTCTAAGTCGAATGGACTGATCCAAGCTCCAACTGAGACATCTTCGTTGTTGTAGAGTGTAAGACCGTCAGCATTGATAGCAATTCTGTGTATAAGGTCTTTAGATAATACATAACCCCCTCCCAATGCATACGGTAGGTATTTGTCACACAACTTCCAATGTGTTTCGGCCCACTTTCCTTCTTTGCTTGGTTTACCTTGTGATTCAACCAAACCCCAGTAGAGAGGTCTATGGCTAGTTCTTTTTTTCAATTCCAATTCAATCCGATCCAATTTAGGGAATGAGTCGTCGTCAAGTTTCAGTACAAAGGAGTAGTCTGTGTTTTCGTCTACCCACACAAAGGTATGTAAAACTTTTCTGGTGAGGTTATTGTATGAATCCAGGTGATCGGTCAAAAGTAATAAATCGCCAAACGTCTTATTCTCGGAAATCAGCGACTCAGTATTCAGATCAAGGGTTCCTATAACAAACTTGACTGCAAACTTCTTTTCGTGTTTGACATAGCTACCCACCCAAGTCTTCCTAATCACATCTCTCCTAGCTCTGTTCTCGGGTGTTGACATGACTATCACGAGTAGTACATTATTTGGAATATTAGCTATTTCAGGCAAGTCATTGGATACAGCTGTGGCATCTGTTGGTTGGCTCCATTGCTTGTGATCCAGCTGCTCACGTTGGGTTTCAAAAGATAATTTGGCTAGGTACCATACAGCTGCAGTATATATGGTTAAAGCTAGGAGCAACACAGCAATAGTTCTATACATTCTAAAATATACTAACATAGCTGTACTGATAGGAACTTCGATTTATACTCCTAATCCAGCCTTCTAGTGTGAAGTGTGCAAACTATGATAATTATTTCCTCCTACGCATGCTTCCTATACACTGTATATCGGGTTTCGTGCGAGGTTCATCGATTCCAGTACAAGCCTGGTTGTGGTTATAACTTTACGAATTGCATGCGCATGCGTGCTCACCTTTGCGGTTCTTTCGACCTACAATTCACAATCGAAAAAACTTTGCATTCGAATCCGATGTACAGTATACATGGTTTTAAGTAATTCAATTTCTGCTGTCTGTGAAAAATGCAATGAATGTCATTAAAACCACCACGAGTAAAAACTAGAGCACTAAAGTGCAAACCCTCGGCTGGTAACATGAAACCAGAGGAGTGATATAATGCAGTGCATGTAGTATGTATAACTAAGCTGTCTAGCACAGCAACTCAGGAGCAATAAAACTAAACCAGACTGGAAGCATGATGAACATTTGAGAACAGAATTTCACTGGTACATACATGCACTGTGGACTAGGATCACAGCAAAAAGCCTGGAGTATTAGAGAAGTATGGCTCCTGGAGTCCTGGTGCTAGGATCCAGAGTCAGCAAAGAAGCCTCCCGAGACAACAAACCAGTCATAATTCTAGTACGGGATCACTTCATCTGCAAGTAATAAAGGCCACAGTGTAGCTAGCTTAACGTGCAAGTTCAAGCTTCTTAGCTTTTATTCGACAACGAAGCTTTAACATCAAAATCTGCCACTATTAAAACTAATAACTTGTTGTGTGAAGGCTATCTGTGCTGTAAACGCAGCGCCATGACACGCAGGTGAGTAGATTCACCTGTCACAAACAAACAAACAAACCAGACGACTACTATACCCGTGGCCGCCCACGCGCGCCTCGGATAACAAGTGTTATATGAACGGCATTAATTGCAAAATGTACAAAACTGTAAAATCGCAAAAAAACCACCTGTGAAAATATGTCACTATGCATACTCTGTTTCATACTCGATTATATTATGTATTTTAGATATTGAGGTACGATCAAAGTGCTCTGCTTCTGTGACGTCAAAGAATGGTAATGAGGTATAATACACGCTAGCAATTACGCAGAGAGCAAGCATGCAGATAACCCCAGTTCCTGCAAGCGATTTATTGGGTGTTTTTTCAGTAAAATGGAGTAGCCAAAGGTCGCCAGAGAAATACTAACACTAAAAGAGCTTTAAGTGACAAATTGGACGCTATTGTGCGAGACAATGACTGTTTAAGATCCTTATAAGGAGTCCATAATAATTATAGAGAACAAGGTTTATGTTCGGTAATTGGCTATTTTCTAGCCAGCAGGCCATGCACTTTTTCATTCTGGACAGAAGTATACTTAGATGATGATATAGCTGAGCTATACATTCGCCCTAGTGTACGATAATTGGTACTTCCAAAGGTCAGAGGTCAGTTTGACATATGACAGAACAACGACCTTTGTGTGAGGTCACCCCTTTAGAGACTACACGATTTTCCTGAAGGGGCGCAGTAGCTAAAAGTAAACTACTTTGCAGCGGCACTAACATGAAGGGGCTATTTTATAAGGGCGCAGCAAGCAGTAACCTTTATTGTACAACTGATTGTCGCACGTGATCATTAATTAGTGACCTTTTGACCCTGTCCAACCTCCTCTGCATGCATGCACACAGCCCAAAACTTATTGGCTCTTCAATTGTACAATAATGGTGCTGAGAAGGAACAAAAACAAGAAAGCGACCAATGCTTGGGTAGTCTACTTTCAAACAATGTGCATCAACTCTTGAATTATTAAGAATATTCTGTGGTGCTAATTGGTCTGATCTGATTGAATTTTGGCATCTGTATAGAAGTCCATATTCATAGCTAGCGTGTATATACGTACATGTACAGGTTGTGCGTTAAAAAAGCATATATTGACAATTTAATAAATTATCATTAGGTTACCTTTAGATGGAGCACAAAAGGTCTACTATTACATCAAAACACTGACGAATGATCATTCACAGAAACCATTATTTTGTTATTGTGGTTATATTTTTCTATTGAAGCAAACCAAAAGCCCCCGTTTTACACGAGGTCGAATCCGGATCAGAACACCCATATTAGTTCTGTTCACGTGCACACAATAACACTATAGTACTAGGAGTATAACCCAGTAGATGGCAGGAGTATAAGTAAAATGTTTTCTTCCTCGCTTAGAGAAAAAGATAGTAAAATAGAACCCTGCACGGACTCACCTCACTACAAATTTGGTATTTACGACTAGGCCATAGTCATAAGCTTAGTTACCGCTTAGTTACACCAGTTTGTGAATCGTATGCATATACTAGGGCGAATGTGGCATGCAATTGAACGATTTTTAGTTTAATGATCACGCTGCACGCATGGAATTATTGATCTCGTCTGATATACTGGGACAGAGCCATTTTTAGTTGGCGACCCTCACTTAACTGATTCGCCAATTGGCAAAATGTACCCGCTACAAATGTACCCGCTACAAAATCTGGCACAATGAGATATATAGCTATACACCTTGCTCTCAGCCAACAAACTATATAGACTTGTATATATTTTCATATCTGAAACGCTGTGTAATAATGGATGCAATACTTGATTTTATTCACACAAAACACACTTTGTTCTCATTAAATGATGACTATTCTTCGTGTCATCAATAGACTGGTGGTGAATAAGAATATAGTCTTTGCACTCTTTATGTTTAAAGCAACTTTCTGATTTTGTGCAAAAACGTTCATCATGTTGACGTTCAAAGTGGAATGGACTGATCCAAGCTCCAACTGAAACATCTTCATTGTTGTAAAGAACAAATCCGTCAGCATTCATAGCAATTCTGTGTACAAGGTCTTTAGATATTACGTAACCTCCTCCCAATGCATATGGGAGGTACGTATCGCTCAGATCCCATTGTGTTTCTGCCCATTGTCCACTTGTTTTTGGATGGGATCTTGAAGCAATCTTCCCCCAGTAGAGCGGTCTTTTCGTTGTTCTTGCTCTCAACTCAAACTCAATCAGATCCAACTTGGGAAATGAATCGTCGTCAGTTTTAAGAATGTAGGAGTAATTGAAGTATTGGTCTATCCACATAAACGTTCGTAGAGTTTTCCGAGTGAGGTTTTGGTAAGATTCAGAGTGGTCTGTCAGAAACAATAAGTCTTCAAACGCTTCTCTCTCCAACATGAGTTGCTTTTTTTCTTTGGCTTCCAGATTTTGGGTTCCAATAACAAACTTTACTGGAAATCGTTTCCCATGCACTACATAGCTTTCTACCCAAGTTTTTCTAATAATATCTCTCTTGGCCGCGTTGTTTGGTGTTGAAATGATCAATACAAGTAACAAGTTTTCCTCATAGTTACTTAGTGATATAGAACTGACGGGCATCACTTGACAACCAGATCGATCAGAGTTATTGACAGAGATCAGTGTTCCACAGTGTGCTCTTGGCTCGAGGCAACTAGTCAGGACATTGTTAGATCTACTTGAGGTTAATAAGGTTGATAAGTACAATACAAAAACGATTGATACTAAAAGTAGAAGTAGAGTAACATAGACTATCTTTTTTAGCCTTCTAAACATGCTAAAAATGCAAGTGTCAGCATTCAAACAGCAGGTGAGAGATCAGATTACATAAACCACAATTATAAAGGTGGGTGGTTACTCTAAAGAGAATGAATGGTATATGAATGGTACAATAGGCTATATAGCTAGTGCAAGCAATTTGTTACAAACTATACTAGCTCATGTTATTCCTTTGTCAGGATGAGAATTCATCAGCTATATACCTGTACATCTTAGCACTGTGCTGAGACACCTATACAAATGAATGTTACAAGCTCCGCTGTGCTAATGTGTCTCTGCATGTTTTGCTTCGCTCAAAATGTGTTAGAGTGTATAAGAGAGGTCATTAGTTTTTCCAAGGGCGTATCGACTGAGAGAGGGCATGCAACTCAGCATTTATCTAACGTCAAATGATAGTCACGGAAATACCCGATATGCCATAAATAGATATGAGTGACACGGACTTTCCACAGTTCACGGAGTACTTCATACTTAGCTATAGTGTATATATCATAATAATTATGATCGTGCTAGTGAGTCTAAGACTCCAGCGATGAGATATAGACAAAGGAGGACGTCATCAAGTCTCAATGTATTCAACTAGTGGGAGTATAGTGAGGAAGTACCAGCGTCTCAAAGCACGACCATCGCCTCTTAAAGATCATATCTGGAGGCGTTTGCGCGGTTGTTCCTTGTCACTGTTAGAGTCTTCAACAGAGATTCAGAGAAGATTGTCCTTGTCTCTTATACTTGCAAATAGGATCTATTCAGAGCTAACCAGCGTACACAATAAACTGCTAAACCTTTTCTTGACAACTTGCTCACTGACAAATGCATCATTTCCTGGTGGGCGTATTCTCGAGGCAAATTAGCCTATGTAGGAACTTTCACTCAAAAGAGGGGAGGACGTAATTTCGGACGTGGGCGTAATCTCGGTAGAGTACGGTAGTATACTGAATAGTAGTTGAATAGTATACTGAATAGTCCGTATACTCTACTTCAGAACTGAAGAGCGTCACTACCATGAAAGTATAGACCTGAAGGGTCTGAGAGCGGCCCTACTTTGGACCGGCCATCTCCAATTAAGATGGCAGCTAAAATCAAGTACAAATGTTAATCCCTGTACAATACACTCATACACACCTTTACTACCATCATCAGACATTACACAAGCTTGGCAGCAATGGAGCGCAGGTTAAAGCAGTTTACAAAAATACGGAATTTTGTAGAACCCTTCTTCACCACCAGGCCACCCATGAAGATCCCAAAGGAACAGTTTGAGTGCAGAACTACACAAGGAACTTCTAAACAAAATCCAAGAAAGATTCCACTGCAATAAAAATAACACCTGTACATGCCTTAAACTGTCCATATTAGTGAGTAAGGTCGATCGTTATACGTTCTTATTTACTGGAACAGCAGATTTGAAGAAGCCGAATAAATTGCCCGAACACTATAGCAATTGTACTAGCTATTAAGCTATGGTTCAAACCGCTTGCTGCATGTGCTTTGCTGTAAAATAATGAAAGCACCACAGGTGCTGATGCCTCGGTGGAGATGCCAAAGCTACATAACATAAAGCTACTAAAAGCTTTTATACACTCATATGACGAACATTTTTGCATGCAAACTCAAAGAGATGCTTGTTGTTAAAAATGATTGTTGTTAAAAACGATCGATGCCAAAATTTCAAGTCTAAAATTAATGGCTGCATCAGCAGAGCCTTGCAGCTCTCTTCTCACTCTTGCAGCTACCAATAGCTAGCGTTCTAGTGCAGAGCTAACTATTAAGTAGAGTATAGCAACACTCGGTAAACAAGTTTGGCTACGTGCTCTTCTGAAAAGGCTGCAATGGCATTCCAAGTAAGCAAAACTAGGCATAACTCAAGAACGAAGCTGCAAATCCACGAATTAAAATCCAAGTAAACATGACTCTTACTTGCACTTGATTCATCCTTGAGCAGCTGTAGCAGTCTACACACACACGCAGACACACTACCGTATACCTCGCAAACACTGCGGGTGAAGTAATGGCTGCAGCATGAAACAGCTAAGTGCTGATTTTTCTCACTTATGCAGCTACAAATATAGCTATAGCGTTCTAGTGCAGTATAGAGTAGCAACACTTCATGGACAAGTTTTGCTATGCACAGTTCTGAAATGGCATTCCAAGTAAGCAAACCTAGCTATAACTCGAGAACAAAGCATTATTTTACAAATCCACAAATTGCAATCCAAACTATAAAGAGCCTATAGACACTCTTGCTTGCACTTCATTTATTATTGAGCAGCTGTAGTAGTCTACACAGACACAGACACAGACATAAATACGTATAATATACCTTGATGCGCATGCGCACCTTATAGGCATAATTATGCAAGTACTTGGGTTCAATCAAATTAGTACTGCAGCGTCCACTTTATGAGAATAATGTCTGGAGATTAAAAGATATACATGTACCATAATATAAATTATTGGGTTTTGAATGCGAAGTTGTTGCATTTTGAGTGGGCAGATCAAAGGAAACACTGTGCCAATATCTGCCATATGGCACAGGTCAAGCCTTGAACTGTGCCACTATCTGGATACTCGCATAGTCTGGCCTAAGTGACCTAAAGCCCACCGACCACCCAGTAACCTGAAACGGTCCCTTTTATAGTATAACACCGTTGTAGTTACTAGTGGTTTTCATTAAGTATATTCATGACTTCCTGTGTATTATTAAACGAGTCTGGGTGCATTCCACAGCCACCACAAGTAGTTGAAACTAGTTGTCCTATAAAAGGAGTGATGTGTACACGGAAAGGAATGCACAAGGAATGCAACAAATCAGTTGTTACACAGCTCACTCGTGCGCACATTGGATATATTGGCTCAGTAATGCCTTTGCCCTCGAGGGCCGCAGCCCTCGGGCCTAAGTCACTACTGAGCCAATATATCCCATGTGGCACTCGTGCATGTGTCACAACTATAACTTAATCATTTGCGAATGCCACTGTGCATTTCTATGAACCGAGTGAAATTGTATGCGCATAAATAATATATGCTCATATGGACTTTTTGGTGTCTTTCATTTACGGTCTATATGCGAAAACGTACAATTGAAATAACCTCACATTCGAAATCAGGTACCGTAGTCTACCGAGGTTACGCCCATGTCCGAAATTACGCCCACCCCCACATCCCTACCCTCACGTTTGAGTGAAAGTTCCTGCACAGGCTCATTTGCCTCGAGAATACGCCCACCAGGAAGTGATGTACATGTATTTGTTAGTGGCAGTTGTCAAGAAATGGTTTAGCAGTTTCTTGTGTACGCTGCATGGTTAGCTCTGAATATAGTTATAGATATACTAGATATACCTAGATCCAATAATTACTCCTATTTACAAGTATAGACAATCTTCAACCTTCTGATGAGGAATCTTGACTTGCACACTTTTTTATACCTAGCTACTTTACTCATGCATTACCATTGTTGAATATTGTATTTCAAGAGCTAGCAGGCCTCAGACGCAGACAGAAAATACGAGTGGACGTCAGTTCGAGGCAAACACCTGGGTGGGCTTAATTTCAGGCAAAATAACTGTTTTCGAAATTAAACCCATCCCACCTGTAGCTGCTTTGTATGTATGTCAGTAGAGTATGATATACGGTAAACATGTGTATACGGTAGCCTGTCGATAGTTGGTAAGGAGTGATGTAATTAATGAGTGATTGACTCACCACATCAAATTTGTCCCAAGCTTTAAAATCATGGGATTTTATACGCGGTGGTTTCCGTGCTTCAATTTTCACTTGCTTAGACTTCTTCTTCTTTGTTGCCTTTGTTCTTGAGACACCTCGGACAGGGGGCAACTTCTGTGGGAACACAAACACAAGGTTAATCGATCAAACATTATAATTATATACATGTATGCAAATATCTTCACAGTCAACTACCCGCTCTACAGTACAGTAGCTCCTACTTTCTGTAGGACAGAGGTCAGTTTGACATGACAGAGCTACGAACTTTATGTGAGGTCACCCCTTTTAGGCGCGCAGTAGCTAAAAGTGCAGCATCAGGACACAACAAGCAGTAAAATTTACTACAAAAAACATAAGCTCACGTGATGATTCATTTATAGCGACCTTTTGACCCTGTCCAATCTCCTCTGAGTCATACCATAGATAGTCACCAGAGGTGTAGCCCGCGGTTTTACTCGAGGCTTAGCTAATTAGTTACACAGCCTCCACAAGCACTCAACGTAAAAGCACTACGTACTTCTCTTCCGTTTTCAACCCTTCTCCCTCAATTATCTAGACTCATACGGAGCTAGCTCTGTGTATTAAACTTCTAACGAAAGTACACTGATTTTACAACTTACTGCCGCATTTATATATTAAAATTATGGCCAGGTGACGGTTTTGCTAGATCACATGTTTGGGGTGCATTCTATAGCGCTTAGAGGAATACTATTAGCTTATGTATCAGCTCACTAATAAATACAAATGCAGTCGGACCTCTTTGAGGATGGATTTTTGGTTGGACAGAGAAGCATCAGTCGTCTTGACGTCTGTCTCCCACGCTTTCAGGCCCTTGAGATAGTCCTGCAAGTCACTTGCATTGTTCCTGATTTGCATCTGCATTAGAGCAGCCTTTTCAGCATCCATATCTGTTGGCTTTAGCTTTAATAGTAGGCCTACTGACTATATCTAGTATCTACAGAGCTAGAGCTAGAGATGAGACCAGCCATATGGTTGGTTGGTGGTGATCGCCACAGATTTAGGCATTCTTAAATAATTATTTGTGTTTTTAATGACCTTTACCTAATTTCATTCCAACTCTTTTTTTTGTTTAGTGTGAACATTGAATCCTCTCTCAAGTTGTTGATGAGAAGGGTACAATTTTATTATTTTTGTGTGCTTGTGTTTGATGAAAACAATTGTTGCGCTATTGCGTTTAATAGTAATGTGGTAATGACATTAGATCTAGTACGATGTGCCGATGACCAACTGTGTTTACAGAATACTTCCACAAATTAGAGTTGGTTGACAAAACATTGGTGAAGGCCCACTATTGAAACATACAATTGTTGAGACTGCTTAGTGTATCAAATAACCCATCAAAAAGCTGCAGAGCATGTGCAGTATAACTTGTCTCAACAGCAGTTCTGCAGCATGTGGGATGCCCAGCAGTGTATGCGATTTAATGAAGGCATTAATAACTAGAAGCTATCCCATGTCTTGCTGAAATATAAATAAGCCTGATATAGAGAGTATCAACTTACAATTATTTTATAACAAAACAACATGGTGGTACACAAGTAAAAACTGAGTTGAGTGAGTCTGTTTTTCCTTTAACATAAATTTACTGCATTAGTTATCCTGTTCTGGCTGTAGGTACTTCTTCTGCAGGTCCATGTGCATACAGCGACCTTTCTCCAGTGCTTCTCCCAGTGTTCGAGTCTCCTCACTGTAGATGGTGGTCTCGTTGCCCTGCCATTTCAGAAACACATAGTCCGGCCTTTGCAGCGTTGTGCAAATGTCGAGAGCTGTTGGTCTGGAATCTGGATCAGGATGCCTGCAGCAGAGACATAACAATCATAACATTGTCACATGTGTAGTGATTATAATGTTCAAATAAAGTCAATAGATCTAACAGTTGCCGAAGCAAATGCACATAATTATATAATACATGTATAGCTGTCCTCAAGGTCTGCTCCAGGAAAACTCACCAGCAATTGATCATGAACTCGTAGATGGGTTTGGGGCAACCAGGTGGTGGAGGAAGTCTGTAGCCACTCGATATCGCTTTTATGGTCTGCAATCAAGCATAAGTCTTGTTGAAATATTATACATGGCTCGTAACTATATAGTGATAGACATTACCTCTAAATTTGTGAGGTGAATGAACGGTTTCTGTCCCATCGACCATATTTCATACAGCACACAGCCATAGCTCCAGACGTCACTGGCACATGAGTACTTGCGATAGTTAATAGCCTCAGGGGCAGTCCATTTTACAGGGACCTTGCCTCCTTGAGACTTATAGTAATTTTCTTTATTGAGGTCACGAGACAATCCAAAGTCAGCAATCTGCATGAATATTATTGTATCACAATACTATAATAATATCTCGACGCAATTGTACATTGATAGTTGGGAAAGATTTTCATGTGTAGATGGAGAATAATGTGCATTAACAGTTGTACCAGTAAACAAACACACACCTTGCAAGTACCATCTTCCGCAACCAACACATTCCTAGCTGCTAGGTCCCTGTGAACGTAGGCTTTGAATGAGAGGTAACCCAGCCCGTACACAATCTGCCTGCTGAAACTCATGAGCAGTTGCTTCTGTTCACACGGAGACAGCTCAGTATAGGAGGGACTGCATGTAACAGTGAGGTTATTATAGTTGAAGTTACAGATGTCAGAATTCTATAATTATACATCAGCTATATAAATTCTGCTGTAGTGAGTGTGAGGTATTTCCTATAACCTATAGATTACACAGTGGTGTGCTAACAATAGCTTTTAATCATACGATTGTTTGAGAGATGCCAGGTGCTTCAGAAGATCCCCATTTTGCATTAGATCCACGACAAGCTTCAACTATAGTAGGAAAAAATCACCTAATAGTGAGGAACTTACTATATATAAATATCACTTTCACTTACAGCATCCCCATCCATAATAAATGCTCGTATCCGCAGAATGTTGGCCTGATTAAACTGGCCCATAATGGCAGCCTCCTGTAGGAATTTGACTTTGTCTTCCTCAGTAGCCCCATCTGTCATAGACTTCACAGCTACCTCACTAGAGACTTCAGTCCCGTCCTCTTTGTGAACCCACACCCCTTTGTGTACAGTGCCAAATTGTCCACTTCCCAACACTTCTTGGAGTCTGTATATGTGGGAATGTACATGCATGGAAGGTGTGGAGTGACATTCAATGTAGTGTGTTTGTGTGGAGGCGGTATGTGCCCAGGATAGGGAAAACAATTTCCTTCCACAGGGCCAAAACAGTTCATTTACAACGTTGTACACTATCAACTTTCTTTGTAAACTATGAAGGAAACTATTGTAGATGAACTAAAATTCAACAACATTGTAAACTATGATGTACACTCGCAAGTACAAACATAGTTTACAAGCTGTAAACTACCACTTCTGGCCCTGTGTTCATCTAACAGTTTACACATGCAGGTGTGTGTGTGTGTGTATGTGTGTGTGTGTGTGTGTGTGCTGCATGTGTGTGTGTGTGCACTCCATTTTGGGGTATCTGTGTACATACTAAAAGTGATTGCGTGCCAATAAATAGGATGTGCCTATTTTATAATTATGAGTTTCTGTGGCCCTTTTCAATGGCCACCCCTGAAAAAACAATGAAGGTAAGGCACATAAGCAACAAAAGCTCAGTCATGCAGGCAGCAAAACGGCCAAAATTAGTAACTGCATATTCGCCAATGGTGCATGCATGCATGTCCGCAACAAATACAGATTCTAGTATATGGTGTGCATGCATGGTCATTGACCTGTTTACTTACTCCACATCACTTGCAGGGATGCAAGGAACACTGAGCTCAGAAATCTGACAAACAAGCTCCTCCTCTTGTGTGGATGGCTCAAAGAAAGGTTGATCATACTCGTGTTCATAATCAGGTACCACGCTACCAGTGTTGATATCTGTGTGTGAGGGAACGGAGTGCTAACCTGTATAGTTGAAAATTGTACTACAGTAACTATACTGTGCAGGCTCATTATGTTATTGTCAGTGGCAGAAAACATCCATATAAATGCTGAGCATGAATCTTTAATTTTATGACCACTAATTATCGTCTGAGAGGTGATAACAGGGGACAAATTGGTACTAAACACTGTTTTCAAATTATGATGCACTTGTATGGCTATATGTATGCACTTACACTCCAATATGAAGTAGGCATGGTTGTCAACTGGCTTTGATACGACCGTTTTCGGGCCTCCCAATACACTGTATCCATTATCCACCTCCTTTTTAGTCAATGGTCCCTGAGACAATGGTCCCTGATCATGAGACGTTATCATCTCATAGCCATTGTCAGTGTTTTCAACCGGTGATACGGTGCCTAAATCAGCACTGGGTTGCTGTGAAACGAAATGTCCGTAATTAAAACTGTATGGAACTAAAGCAATAGATTCGCAATTTCTGTACTTGTAGCTGATCGTATATATCTCATAAGTGTTGGCTGCTATTTTGCTATACAAAATGCCATATAGTCCAAGTAAAATGGTTCAGTCAATAACATTTTATGCACCATAATTACCTCTGACAAGACATTGGACGCACTGACAACTGTTTCAGTTTCTGTCTCTTCATTTCCGACCACTTTCACGGCTTCAATGTTGGGTTTCATCACCCTGCGTTTGCGTCTCCAATAGCAACAACAGGCAATGATTCCCAGCACTGCCACTGTAATAAATACTACAGCAACTATCGTGCAGATTATAGCTGGGAGGACGACGTCTGGACTTTCATCTCCAGTAGCTGCATGCAATCAATGTGGAGCTCAGACATTTACAATGGATATCTACATGCTTTAAAATGGCTCATTGAACAATAATAATCATCTGTATCTATTACATGCAAGCAATACTTAACATCATGGCAAGGGTATATGCCTTCTACATCTATAAATGCTTACATGTCTCAGATGTCTGTGCTTTTGATAGTGGTGTAGTCACAAGGATCAACACTACAACTTGAATAAGTTCCTCCATGTCCATGATAATAATTTATAGCTCATGCAGTCACCACAGCTAGATATAATATCTATTCTAAGTAATATCTCTAGAAGTCATTTATTTTATAGAATAGTGAGCAGGAAATAGACGCAGCTCAACTCAACTTGGCATTGCACACATTACACACACTGGCTAGATGACCACAACCTGACAAAATGCGTGGGAGGCTGCCACTTGGTCTGCCCCCCCCCCCCCTCTCTCTCTCTCTCTCTCTCTCTCTCTCTCTCTCTCTCTCAAAATTCTGCTTCAACTGTCAGAAGCGAGTCATACACAGCAACAGGGTAATCGGTTGAGTCCAGACACGGCTCATTGCAGTTCCTCTTGTCAGGGTACATGTCTTACCGTGCTTCTCAGTTACAATGGTCATTAGTTGGTGTATTTTTTCCACTCCGTGCTTGTCTCGGACGCACTAGATTTATGTCAGTGAGGAAAACATAATTATGGGATGCTCTTTGCGCAGCTGCATTTGTATATATAGATCTATAGGAACGGTTCATCATGCACATTCCAGTAACTGCATGCTGTCCTTTTAAAGTGTCAGCCCAGGCGCAGCTCGTTGCAGTTTGTATTCCCAAAATGTGTGGGGTGGTACTGTTTCAGTGCTGCATTGATAAACTTAAATGGTCCATTAATTTATGACATGTCGACCACTTTACTGCCATACTTACTGTAGTGGACTGTGAATAGTTTATAAAACGTGTCTCCAGCGAGTCTGGACTTGTAATAACCCCATGCTTGCATGGTAAGACTCAGTGCAGCAGAATGTGTGGGGTGCTGTTTATTGTATGACTCATTGCAGCAGAATGTGTGGGGTGGGTTGTTGTGGTTTGTTGGGCTCCTCCCACGAGCCTTTGATGTGGACGAGCCTTTTCCTCTGCTGTACTGTACCTATGTACCCTAACCCCCCCCCCCCCCAGTAGTTAATGATATTCATAGCACCACACGCGTGTGGTACGCCCACGTAATGACATTCATGGTTGTTGTGGTTTGTTGGGCTCCTCCCACGAGCCTTTGATGTGGACGAGCCTTTTCCTCTGCTGTACTGTACCTATGTGCCCTAAACCCCCCCCCAGTAGTTAATGATATTCATAGCACCACACGCGTGTGGTACGCCCACATAATGACATTCATGGTTGTTGTGGTTTGTTGGGCTCCTCCCACGAGCCTTTGATGTGGACGAGCCTTTTCCTCTGCTGTACTGTACCTATGTGCCCTAACCCCCCCCCCAGTAGTTAATGATTTCATAGCACCACACGCGTGTGGTACGCCCACATAATGACATTCATGGTTGTTGTGGTTTGTTGGGCTCCTCCCACGAGCCTTTGATGTGGACGAGCCTTTTCCTCTGCTGTACTGTACCTATGTGCCCTAAACCCCCCAGTAGTTAATGATATTCATAGCACCACACGTGTGCGGTACGCCCACGTAATGACATTCATAGCCTGTCCCCCACCTGCACTGGCGAGCACTCTTGTGGTACTCTAATGATATTCATACTTTGTTTCCGTGCAGATGCTGCAGTGGAGGATGATGATGAAATGGTCGATGGCATGGCTCCGACTCCCAAACGGAGGAAGCTGGCGAGGGACAATGGACTCCAAAAAGCTAAATCCACAGGAAGATACCCCGTCTTTGGCGGTGTGGTCGGTCCTGTCGATCAACTTGATCCGTCTGTAACTCCATGCCTAGATTTTGTTAAGTTACTTTGGCCTGATAGTTTGTGTGAGTACATAGCCAAACAGACCAACCTGTACGCTAGGCAGTGTGGTGCTAAGGGTTGGTCAGCTACAAACAGTGCCGAATTGTGGGTGTTTTTGGGGATTGTACTAGAGATGGGCATTCATAGGCTCCCTGAAATTACGGACTACTGGTCCAAGGATCCCCTTTTAGGTGTACAATCTGTGAGCAATGTAATGTCGCTCAAAAGGTTCCAAAGTTTATGGCGGTATCTGCACTGTGAGGACAATACGTCCATCACTGATGCACGTAAGGTAACTAGCAAGCTAAAAACTGTTTTAGAGACTCTTAAAGCCAACTACTTCATGAGGTATAATCCCAGTCAGGAGCTTTCCGTTGATGAGATGATGATACAGTACAAGGGTCGTAAAAGCGGGAAAATTCATATGCCCAAGAAGCCTGTTAAACTGGCATTCAAGGTATGGTGCTGCTCATGTTCATGCTGTGGGTATCTCTGTGTGTTTGATGTATACAGTGGTAAGCTCACCGATTCCTCTGGGAAAAAGATAGCTGTGAAAGGGCTTGTGAAAAATGTAGTCCATCGTTTACTCACTCCTTTTTATGGTCATCAGCATGTTGTGTACATGGACAACTTTTACACGTCCGGTCCATTGATAGAAGAGTTGGCTAAGCAAAATGTGTTTACTGTCGGCACAATTTTGAAGAATGCTGCTGGTTTCCCAGCAAGTCTTAAGGATGTGGTACTCGACAAAGGTGACTATACGTCCATGACTGTTGGTGATATTTCTTACTCTATGTTTAACGACCGTAGAGTTGTGTCCTTTGCAACAAATGTGTTCCCTGACCATATGCCCCACACTGTAATGCGAATGCACAAAGACGGTACCCTACGCTCTCAGAGTGCCCCCCCCTGTCTCCCTGCATATAACATGTACATGGGAGGAGTTGACAATACAGGGCGTATGAGGAAAACCTATGGGTACGATAGAAAGTGTCGGCGGTATTGGTTCAGGATTTTCTTTCAATTCCTTGACGTTAGTGTGAATAATGCATACATTCTATACAGGCACAACTGTGTCAGGGTGGGTTCAAAGGCCATGCCTTTGAAAGGGTTTCGATTGGAACTAATTCATAGTCTATTGGGTGTGCCACGTACTCGTAGCAGTGCCTCAGGTCTGGCCAGTCTAAATATCGTTTTCCCCCCATCACAGGGCGCACGTGTGAGTGCAAATAGTGTCGGAGTGTCTCGTGGGCGCTGTCAAGTGTGTGTTCGGGAGAAGATCCCTAGCAGAGAGCAGCAACACACTGCAATGGCATGTCCCCACTGTCGCATAAGAATATGCAAAGGACACTCTGTTATCGGACACACATGTGCTAGCTAATGTGCTGTGTGACTGATTTTTCTTAGATGGTACTCTCCTGGTTTAAATTGGCCTTGGAGAGGGGAGGAAAGGGGTATTATTTCAATGATTAATAAAATTGTGATAAAGAATTCAGTTGTATATGAGAGGCCCTAACCCACTCTGTTGTAAATTCTGTTGTAATTATAAAGCAGCTTTGCTGCAGTATAGTAGCCTCTATACCAGGTCGGTATTATTAACGGGTTGTTATTTTAGCGAATTTAGCGAATTGACATTTTTTCGCTAAATCAACCACTCGCTAACAACTCTGCGCTGGACAAATTTCGGGCATTGAGGCTGCGGTACACGCAGCTACTACACTCTTCCAACAAGACGACACAGAGGCTATCCTGCTTGTGGACGCAAGCAATGCGTTCAACGCACTCAACCGCCTTGTGGCCCTGCACAACATCCGTCGTCTCTGTCCCCCACTGGCCACAGTTTTGATCAATACGTACAGGGTACCAACTGAACTATTTGTTGATGGTGACGTGCTCTACTCCTGTGAAGGCACCACTCAAGGGGACCCCCTAGCTATGCCCATGTACGCATTGGCTACAGTACCCATCATCAAGAGATTACATTCCCTCTCCGAAGACATTGATCAGGTGTGGTATGCGGATGACGCCGCTGCAGGGAAAATTGTCAGATTACAGGAATGGTGGACCAATCTTTCTACACTAGGTCCCAAGTTTGGATACTTTCCAAACCCCCAAAAAACATGGCTTGTCACCAAAGAGAAGCACCTTTCCTCAGCTACAACCCTCTTTGCTAACACTGGAGTGCAAGTCACCTCGGAGGGCAGACCATACCTAGGGGCCGCACTTGGCACTGAAGAATTTGTCACCTCACACGTGCAAGACAAAGTTGGAATGTGGTCTAAGGTTCTGGATAAGCTAACTGTGGTCGCAGAAACACAACCACATGCTGCTCATGCTGCTTTCACTCACGGTCTCTCCAACAAATGGTCATACCTCACACGTACCATCCAAGGCATTGGAAACCTCCTAGAACCGCTGGAATCAACAATCAGAATGAAACTTTTACCCACCCTGACGGGTCAACCACCCCCATCCGACGAAATGCGTGACCTCCTAGCCCTACCAGCGAGATTGGGCGGTATAGCAATAAGCAACCCCACTGCTGTGGCTGAGGCAGAATTCTCCGCTTCCACCAAAGTTGCTGGCCCCCTTAAGAACACCATCCTCCAACAAAGCTTCGAGTATGCCACAGAAGTAGCCGAGGCTCAAGTGAAAGCCAGGAATGAGGTCCGCCGATCAAATCGGGAACACTGTAAACATACAGCGGACACCCTGAAGCAATCCCTTTCTACCACTCTAAAAAGATCTATGGACTTAGCACAAGAGAAAGGCGCTTCTAACTGGCTCACCTCCCTCCCCATCCAAGAATTTGGATTTGCCTTACATAAAGGAGCTTTTCGAGATGCCCTCTCACTTCGCTACAGTTGGCAACCATCAGGAGTCCCCTCATCTTGTGCATGCGGCAAACAATTCTCAGTCGATCACGCTCTGTCATACCCTAAGGGCGGTTTCACCATCACCAGGCACAATGAAATAAGGGATTTAACGGCCAACCTACTCACTGAAATTTGCAGTGACGTCTGTGTAGAGCCTGAACTACAACCTGTAAGTGGTGAAGAACTAATCGGGCTGTCAGCAAATGTCCAAGACGGTGCCAGATTAGACATTGCGTGTAATGGCTTCTGGGGTGGGCGCTTTGAACGTACATATCTAGATGTACGAGTGTTTAATCCCCATGCAAAATCAAACCAACACACCAACTGCTACAGGAAGCATGAACTTGAAAAGAAAAGACAATACGAACAACGCGTCAGAGATATCGAACACGCCTCATTCACTCCTTTGGTGATGTCAGCCACAGGTGGTATGGCCAACCAGGCCACTGTGTTCTACAAAAGGCTTGCCTCAAACTTGGCAATCAAATCTAATGAAAGCTACAGTAGAACACTGTCCTGGCTAAGGAGCAGAATTACATTCTCTCTCCTACGCTCTGCCATTCAGTGCATCAGAGGATCCCGCTCCAGTCGTGGACAGCCAGCCAGGTCCCAGAATCACCCCTCAGCGGACCTGGCCAACTCGGAACTAAACTTCAATGAATAAATACATGGTTTTAACTTTTACATGACTTTAGTTTTTGCATTACATTAACCCTGTCCTCATTTCACCTTATGAATCTTATAAAAAATAAAAAAATAAAATAAAAAAAATAATACAACACGTCAGCATTACGTACAATTAGAGAGTAATATTGAACAAAACGCTAAAATTAGTACCCGCCAAATGCAGTATCTCAGCAAATCGCTAAAATTAGTACCCGCCAATATAATACCAACCTTAACATCTGTAACATTGTTTTCTGTAATGTCAACACATTGTTGTGTGTAAGTGTATTGTTGTCTGTGTTTAAGTTGAACTGAGCATGCGCAGTAGGAACACTTACTAACGCCTACATAGTTTTATTGTTTGTGATAGGGAATTCAGGGGTGGGGCATGTCTAGGGGTTTTCCCAGGTGAGCTCAACAAGTGCTTAGGCCTAATTAAGAGCATGAGGAATTTAATTAGGGTCTGTGACATCATAATTATGCCTCGAGGCGAAGCCGCACGAGGGATACGGTAAAGCTGACTGTGTGTGTGTCTGTCTGTGCTTAGATCATTACTGCAATCTGATTGGTTAGAGGAAATGTTCTATCCAATTTAGAAAATCATGTACTTCAATAGAAAATCATGTACTTCACTTAGAAAATCATGTAGCAAAGATTAGATAAGAACATTCAAATCTGATTGGCTAAATACTCATGGTTGCTATGATCTAAAATGCTTAGACACTGTTTAGGAAGTTTCCACATGATTTAGAATATAATTTTGTCAATAATTTTCATCATCAACAAAATAAGTATAGACGTTCAAAATTTATACATCAATGCAAAGTAAGAAGTGTTCTTTCATTTTCGCATGAGCAACAAAACCATTTTTCCCCCTTGTATGAACCATCAGGATTAACACCTTCACAGTGCATGTGGTAGTATACCCTGCAATTGCTGCAGACAATCATTGGTTGATTGGGATCGTTAATCATTCTGCATTTACAATAGATCTCCTCACCAGTAGACTGCTTTCTTCGTATTCGATTACCAAATGTGATCCGCCTCCTTTTAGTGGTAGGAAAACGCTCTAACTTCCCATTCTCCAAGCAAGATAGCAAATGCTGACGCAAAATGTCAGTGTCTCACTGGTAAAAAACAGGGTCAAAGCCATGAGCAAGCTCAGTCGCTGATGCAATTGCATGAAGGCCACAGTCTGAGCCATTTGTTTGACTCATGCAATTAGCCACATCAAATAACAGCACATCCGATTTGGGCTGCACCAACGAACATATAGCTTTCTTCGTTGAAAGTGATACTGATGGATAATGGCTGCTGTCATAAATCACTACAGCATCGTTGAACTCACTTTTGGTGGAAACATTGATGTTCAATACCGTTATCCAATGGCACTCATCGGCATGGATGACCTGAATAAAAGGTTTACGAGGAGGAACTGGTGCAAAAATTCCTTCCTTCTTTGAGAATAGAGGTGTCATTAAACCACAAATGGAGTTGCTGGTTTGTTTTTTCAGTAACTGCTGAGAAGCATCAACAATACTATCTGTCAACCACTCAACACTTGATTCGATGATTTATTTATCTCTCTTATACAAGTTAAGACCACTTAGCCACTCATTTGGATCTTCTCTTACTGGTGAATCAGAAACTATAAGGTTACTTCAGACACATCGTATGATCCTTATTATCAGGCACCATTTCATCATTTTCTTCGAACAAAGGTGATTGAGAAAGTAGATGGCCGAGTAATGATTTGTCGTTGTTTTGTTGACGCTTTGCAGGTGGTGATTGAATGTTTGTTCTCGTGTTGACTCGTTTTGAATGTGGATTTTTCTTAGAGGTAGGGTGTTTGGAGGGTGGTTTGGTCTGTGAAAGAGTATTTGACTGTTTGGAGGGCGGTTTGATTTGTGGAGGAATATCTGAAGGTGGTTTGGATGATGCTAGAGGAATGTCTAGCTGTTTGGAGGGTGGTTTGGTTCGTGGAGGAGTATCTGACTGTTTAGAGGATGGTTTGGATGCTGAATGAACAGTTGCTTGTTTAGAGGTCGCTGGAGGAATGTTTGACGGTTTGGAGGGTGGTTTGGTCGCTGGAGGAATGTTTGACTGTTTGGAGGGTGGTTTGGTCGCTGGAGAAATGTTTGACTGTTTGGAGAGTGGTTTGGATGCTGAAGGATGATCCGATCGCTTCGAGGATGGTTTGGATGCCGGAAGATGAGTTGACTGCTTGGAGAGTTTAGACACTGGAGGATTTGTTGACTGTTTGGAAGATTCTTTGGAAGCTGAAGAATTGTCTGACAGTTTGGAGTTAGGTTTTGAAGGTAGTAGATCGCTTTCTTGTCCAGCATTAGATTCTAATGCTGGTGCATGACAATGATGGAGGGTTCCTTGCAATGGGATGGACAGGTATACATCATAAAATCATAATTATTGTAAAGTGATTGACACATGGTTCCTCACTTGACCTTACCAGCAATAATCACAGCATGAAGATACTCGATTAAGGCAGGAGAAGAACAACAACTTGCATTTGAGGAACTGACAAACTGAACATCATCCTCAAAAAAGCCAAAGGCAAAACCAGAATAGCCAAGTTGCTCGAGCTTCATCATCTAAACAGAGAGGAATCAACATTTTAAGAAGATGTGGATGTGCATGGGGGATCGAATTGTTGCCAACCCCTTATAATACATGTAATAAGGAGGCAGAGAATTATGTTGAATGTGTGTGAGGAAGAGTGGTGCATGATTTGCCACATCGGAACCTTTGTGCCTCACTTCTGTGGGAACATTGGAACCTTTGTGCTTCACTTCTGTGGAAACATCGGAACCTTTGTGCCTCACTTCTGTGGGAACATCGGAACCTTTGTGCCTCACTTCTGTGGGAACATTGGAACCTTTGTGCTTCACTTCTGTGGGAACATCGGAACCTTTGTGCCTCACTTCTGTGGAAACATCGGAATCTTTGTGCCTCACTTCTGTGGGAACATCGGAACCTTTGTGCCTCACTTCTGTGGGAACATCGGAACCTTTGTGCCTCACTTCTGTGGGAATATTCTTATTTGTACAGGCTCTTAGAGAATGGACTCTATATAACACTGGTTCTTTGCTCACCTCCTTCTGTATCTTTTGGAAAGCTTTTACTCCTTCTCTGATAATTCCTTTACGTGTCATGGCAGATGGCTGGCTTGTGCTCGGTCTAAGTGCATCTCGCTCAGAGTCAGTCAACGTAGAGTATGCTTCTTTTGCAGCACTCATAAATCGATAATTCTTTTTTTTTATCCATCTCTGCATAGGGTCAGGAATACAGTACAGCAGCATGCATGCATGCATGCATGATGCATGGTATACACAGATTCACTACTTTAACGTGGGTACTAACTGTACAGTATTAAGAGTGCTTGTTAATACTCTAGATAAATTAATCCACCTTCACTTGTGCAATGCTCAGTCCTGTCTTTTTGGAAGCACGGCTAATGAAGGCGGTGAAGCATGCTGCTTCTCCTTTCATTCCATTCTTGTAAAAGGTATTTAGTGTAGTTGTCTGCTCCGTGGAAAATTTTCTGCTTCCAGTGCTAGTGCTGGATTTTGCAGTCTGCATCCCATCACCACTGCTAACAGGCTCACTCTCAGTATCACTGTCAGTAGGACTATCCATTGCAGGAGCTCAGAGCTGGCACTGCATGAATGGCACAGGTGCATGTGACTATTTAACCCGAATGGAACCCTTTTTAAATCAGGGAACTTTGGCCCTGCATGTTTGGTGGAACGTTCCCTAAACTTCCCATACACTTGTGGGGAAAAGTTCATGAACCGGTGTCATAAAATTTTGGGCCCCCCATGTTTAGGCCCCCCGGGCCTAGAATTTTAAAATTTTGGGCCCCCTGGGCCTAGAATGTTAACAGTTTAGGCCCCCCAGGGGGTCAAAACTGTTAACATTCTAGGCCCCCCTCTTCTGCTATCCTTTTCTGCACGATAGAACGAAGTCAAAGAGATATAATAATATGGTAAGGTTAGCTCTATTAGTTGACAAAGCATCAAAGAGACTGCATGCATGCAAAGACTCTGTATCAAAGTAGCAAAAATGTTTGCATTATTATTCTATCATGGAATTCAAAGTGAAGGAAGATTTACCTTTCAAGTTACTCATGCTTTACCTATAAGAGTTAAATGCTTTGATGCAGCTCTGCAATGTTGGATCTGCCTGTAAGACAATCGATGTTGTTGTATAGCTATCGCCATATTTGCAACTTCGTGCTTACTTTCTCAGCCAAATTTCAGGACAAAAAAGTATAAAACACACAATTTCAGTGCAAAGACAACAATTCATATCTTCCTCCATGTTTTCCTATACATAGAAGATGTAAATTGTTGTGGGGATGCTCCAATAGCATCACTGGCTCAGCTCTCAAGTAATGTGGAATCACAGATAGAAGTCAAGAGAGAAACTGTTGTATCATGGTGGAATCACAAATAGCAGTTTCCTTTCGGAACAAGGGTAATCTTGGACAGTCCTGACCAATTCGGGACAGTTGGCACCTATGTGCTTCGTGCTGCATGAGGTCATAGAATGACATGGTGCAGTGCATGTGATGGCTGTGAGACCCAGTGGCGTGTACAATGGGGGGCTTTGGGGGCTTGAGCACCCCCCTGTCCTCCCAGACAACCATGAAACTAATCCTATCACTCAGTAGCTAGCTAGCTAACGGTGCAGCTCCAGAGGTACATGCAGCGATTACAAGTCATGACCACGCCCAATTGAGCATGCGCAACCAGCATTGCAATGTTGTTATTAGCCTCGATTCAAGGCCGATTTTTAATCCGCCTGGAATCGAGGCTATGTTGTTATGTAATGCATAATAGCTGATCAAGATCCTCTGCACTCTCCCAGTCACCTCTTGCTCCACTGAGAGATACTGAGAAGCAGTGACTAACACTAGATTGACTGGACATCCCCATTGCAGTGATTGACCAGTTTGCTAGGATGTACCCCAGAAGAATAGTGCATGGAGATCCTACAAGATGACTGACTCATAATTATGTCTTATTATCACGCTATGCATGTATTAGATCCCGTTTGAGTGTATTTAGCAGGGAACTATGAGCTATAGTACCGGTACTATAGATTGCTCTAGGCTACAAACTACAACATTACATTGTATTGTCATTTACAACATAGTAGCTAGATGCTTTGTCTAGTAACATGACTAGAATGGAAGAGAGAAGCTCTAGAGTATTTTTGGCTTTGTTTGAGAGTAGTAAAAGTCGCTCGTTTCCAGTGTGCTGTACTTTTTTGATGCAAGGGTGCATGGGGAGGAGCTAAAAGACACGCCGAAATAAATGCGGGGGCGTAAAATCTCTTGTGCACCCTCCTGCTTCAATCTCTAGAAACGCCCCTGAGACCAGTGGTATATACTACTGTACATGCATGAAATGTGTGTGTGTGAGGAGAGCTGCATTCAGTAACTGGCACTGCATAGACTGTGAAGACCATAGAAGACTGTATTGGTGTATTTTGAGAATGTACCGCTGTTGTGTTGTTAATGGGGGGCCTAAAATTTTAAGAGGGGGCCTAAAATGTTAAAATTCTAGACCCGCGGGGGGCCCATTCTCATGGGGGGCCTAAAATTTTATGACACCGGGATTCCATTTAGTGCAATCTCGACCTTTGACCTCAGCCCAAAACTTAATTTCTGGAGCCGGAGAAAGGCTAACGATCTGAGAGATTAGTAAGTGCAAGTGTATTGCTACCATTTAGGACTATCTATGGCACCACTAAAAACTTGAATTAGTTGACATTGATTTTTTGAGTTGCGGACCCTAAATGATAGATACTCTCCTTTTTCTGCAAAACTCCAACAGTTGTTCCGCCAAGATTCCGGAAGTACTATATAAGTACACAAATTTATTTGCAACGGAAGTTCAACTTCCGCTATCAAAATGAAGCTAATACTACAAGTAATTAAATATTCACACACTTATATTCCACGAAGTATTGTACATACACTCACGAACGAGCTCAGGCACGTAGAACTGTTCCTAGTCTACATGCATACACGAGAATAGTTGTTAAGCTTTTATAAGTTTGGCTCCACGAGCTCAAATAGCACTCTATGTCATATGATAGTACTCCTCTAGAACAAGTGACAAAAAATTTTGCTAACAAAGTGAAGCTACGTGATGGGTATCAACAAAATTTGTAAGCTTTGAGCATTACTTTGCAAAAACATTTTGCTTGTACCCAGCTTTGAAGCAAAAATTATGAGCTTGCAAAACTTGACCACAATTTCCATGTCAAACCACATGGAGTCCCACAAGATGGAGTGCACCACACAGACTATGGACACATCATAGACGTAGACATTCCAGGTTTGTTGTGTCACACAATAATGATATAAAAAATTAATACAAACAGTTGTAAAA
Source organism: Halichondria panicea (assembly GCF_963675165.1). NCBI lineage: Eukaryota > Metazoa > Porifera > Demospongiae > Suberitida > Halichondriidae > Halichondria > Halichondria panicea. The sequence goes on from NC_087389.1 coordinate 4,012,759, forward strand.
TAGTGTCTAGGGGAATGGCTAGTAAGCGAAAAACTAGAAGGCAGCTTTCTTTTGGGGAAGTCAGTGACAGTGTTGCAGACAACGGAGTATGTGAGTTGTGCCATGGCGTCAGTGGGAATATGAGTAGCCCAAGCAACTGGCGAAGTGAGCCAGCACATACCCTTGCAGCCTCCTTGAAGATTGATTTCACTCGCCAGGTTTGTCCTAAATGTAGAAAAGATATAACACGCTGTTTAGGGGATGATACATACGCACCACGATGGGACAAACCTAACAAAAAAAGCATATGTAGTGTATTGGAATGTACAGATGCTATACTAGCGTCACTCGGTAAACCCAAAGATCTCATAGAAGATGCACTTCGACGCGCTAAATTGGAAGTTGCTGAACTACAAATACCAATCCCACTATGCAAACGACACTACCACATAGTGTACGATTTAGTGCAGCCATCAAAGCAAGTATATTGTACTACTTGTGGAACCACACTGAGAGTCACTAACCACAGAAAATGCTCAAATCCTAGAAAGATAGAGGAGTACCTAAGAAAACACACAGATTTTGATGGCCATATACTTGAAGCGACAAAGTTTGCCACACATGTTACAAGTCTCACCTGATTATTCTCCAAAGTAATAAATGCCAGAGTACAGATGCAGACCTCGAGCAGCTCATCAACGACCTCTCAAAACAACTCTCCAGTTATACAGTGGGCTCTGAGAAAGATGTAGCAGACAAGGCAATGAATGCTACAGCAGTTGAGGTAGCAAAACTGCTTTTAGAAAACAATGTGATATTATTGCCTACAATCAAAGATGTGTTAATGAGTTATGTGCATGCACAAATACTCAACTGAACACTCGGCCGACCTAACAACGACACAGCAATCTATTACATCAAGATGGATCCTTAGCCACTTAACAGTTAACTTAAAACATCATATTACATACAAGTGCACAACACGCAAGTATGGCACGTTGGTTTACAGACCAAACACAGATTTTATGAATACAACCGCAAGCTACTTTGGAAACAGCATAAAAGTCAGAGATTGGCTGATACCATCTGATGATGCACTTTTGCTTCATTGGAAGCGATCGTGTTGGGTTCTACACATGTGGCAACAATCTGATCAACCCATTATGACATTAGAAAACTACGGTTGGAGTATCACAGACAATGAGCTCACCATTAAATGGGATACTGCCACCAACGTACAGGCTGTCCGTGATCGAGTCGACTCACTCCTTAAAGGATGCAAGTGTTCGACAGGTTGTTTGACTGGACGGTGTGGCTGCAAGAAAAGGGGGAAGCATTGTTCAATTGGCTGTGAGTGTTTAAATTGTGGTAATAACATAGCAGGGTCAAAACAGAATGAAACTCACATTATATCTCTGGAAGAAGATGTGGAGGCAGGCCGATTGACAGACAGAGAAGGGGAAGACATCGTCGACTGGGTGTTCGGACAAAATACAGGGAGTGACAGTCAAACCAGTCAGTCCGAATCAGAGCCTGAGTTAGACTAAGATTAAATTGTTATGTTTAAGATATTGTTTGTTATGCTTAAAATAATTTTTGTTTATGTTTTTACTTGTACTCAAATTGTGTGTGGCTTTACTAGGCATGCTAAAGCAAGTGACAAAAAATTTTGGTAACAACGAATCTGTTCCTTACTTAGCATACACTGTAGCTAAAGGCTTGTACAACAGCTACCAGCTAAAACTGGCTTGTACTTGCTCACCGTTATTCCATAAGCACCGTCTCAGTAAAAATTCCAGGGGGGCTGGTGGTAGCTTTTTGTAACAAAAACAGTGCAACCTCTTTCAAAAATAAGAGACATGGCATTATTTAAGGCTTGGTGGTTGCTACAACACCTATGCAGCCAGTATCAGACGTTATAGCTTGAGTTATAGGACTGCATCTTCAGCTATTGCCACTAACCTACAACACTATCAAGCGGAGCTTCTTTGTGATTTTTGTTGCTGTTGATGACGTCACGGTTGCAAATATATTCACGTGAGCTGTCAGATGGCGGAGCAACTGCCAAAATGGCTACAAAAAGTGACCTTGATGCTCTGGTGGTCCAAGTGGAAGGATTGGATCTAGAGGAGAACAGAGCTGGCTCAGGGGCTTATGGCTGTGTCTTTAGAGTGACGGTGAATGGAAGACACGTTATTGCTAAGAAGGTACACCACGTATTGCTCCAAAAGCAATCCGTTATAACAATGTTCAGAAATGAATGTCGTATTCTGAGTGTTTTACATCACCCCAACATTGTCTGTTTCATTGGAGTCCATTACGGCCGCGATAAGAACGACATCAGTCTAATAATGGAGAGGCTTCATTCCGACTTGGCTGATTTTGTTGAAACCCATCGAGACACGAATATCGCCACTAGAATCCATATCCTGTATGATGTATCCAAGGGCCTTCACTATCTCCACTCACTGATCCCTCCCCTCATGCATCGTGACCTCACTGCTCCCAACATCCTGCTCACTGAGGACCTCACTGCCAAGATTGGAGACCTGGGTACGGCCAAGTACGTAGACCTGGAGAGATTGACTCAGAACAAGACTCAAATTGTTCTGACAAACGTCCCGGGAAATCCAACCTACATGCCCCCCGAGTGTCTCGTGGAGCCGCCCACCTACACTACCAAGCTGGACATCTTCTCATTCGGTCATCTCATCATTCACACTGTTATCGGTGATTTCCCTAAAGTCAAGAACGTACCTCAAGGTTTTCGCAGCTATTTCAACTCTATCAGAGGAAAGGAGGAGCTCATGCGTCGAAGCACTGCTGTCCATGGTGACAAAATGGGGGAGAAACACGCTCTTTATCCTCTTGTTGTTAGCTGCCTCCATGACCGACCTCAACAGAGACCATCAGTTGACAAAGTGATTGTCTCACTCAGAAAGCTGTGTCTACAGCACCCCAGGATGGTACGTGAGTGAGTGGGTGGAGGTATCAAATGTGCATTGTCAGCTTATATAGTGTTAGTGTCGACTGTATGCTGCATGGTACTTCTGTGTGGGTGACTAGAATTATATCCGTCTTAGCTGATACTCATTTTTCTCCCAGGAATTTCTGGATGCTTGTAAGACGGATAATGTGGGTGTGGTTCTGGAGCTACTGGAGTGTGGGGCTGATCCCAACCAGGCAGACAAGGTGAGGGGAATACTGTCTACAGTGCCAATATATGTCCATTGGTTGATGATATTATCTCTATAGGATGGTGCAACTGCTGTTCACTGGGCCAGTAGGAAGGGACACTATACGATAGTGAGGGTCCTCTTAGCAGCCAAGGCTACAGTCAACACTCAGAACAAAGTTGGTTTTGTTGTACAAACACATTTCCGACAACATGCTGTTTACATTGTTTTCTTCCCAGTCGGGAGAGACCCCTCTTTGGACAGCCAGTTTCAATGGTCACCAGATATGTATGGAGCTCCTAATCGATGCTGGGGCCAATGTTGATGTACCCAAAGAGGTGAGTGTAAGTAGCTGTACACACATCCCACTAGCCACAGAGCCTCCCCATGTTCTGTTGACTTGGTCCATTAGACACCAGAGCTAGTCATGTTTGTGTAGAGAGCACTGGTAGTTGGTGTATCCCCTGACATTAGTGTAGATAGTCATGTGATATTGTATAATGAGTGGGTCTGTGATGAGTGATGGTTCACCTGCTCACAGGATGGATCCACTGCGTTGATTGTAGCTGCTTGGAATGGTCATGTGAGGGCAGTGGAATTGTTGATTGTTGTAAAAGCTAAAATTGACATTCAACAAAAGGTGGGATTTATTGCTTGTGTGCTTAAAATTACTTGGTTATTGTACAGGATGGAGCCACAGCATTGTACATTGCCAGTGAGAACGGTCACTGTGGAGTTGTTAGAATGTTGTTGGAGGCCAAGGCTGACGTCCACAACAAGACTAATGTGAGTCACGCTGCATGGTGGTGTTTGTTTACTCTGCATGGTGGTGTTTGTTTACTCTGCTGATTCCATGGTTGAGTGTGTGTACACTGTTCAAAATGATGTGTTCTGGAACACACTTTTGGGATGTTGGTATGACACTTTAAATTTGACACCCCTAAAGGTGTTTTGTAACACATAGACTGTTGTGTGTTGCTGAACACATTGGCAAGTGTGTTATCTAGCACATGCATAAGTGCCTTTAAGCACACTAATAATGGTAAATGTGTTGTCTAGCACACCATACAGTGCCTTCAAGCACACTAATAATGGTAAATGTGTTGTCTAGCACATGCATACAGTGCCTTCAAGCATGCAGTGTTCGTAACTTGGTTATTTTCAGGACGATAAGATTACTTCTATAGCTGTTGCAATTTCAACGAAATGTACAAGTCATTTAACACAAATCAGTTGCAATTTCAACGAAATGTACAAGTCATTACAAATCAAAAACACATCTATACAACGAACGACTATTTAAATGTTATACGGATTATTACAACACATTACTGTTAATGACAGCACATCACATGTTTCCTTTTTGACGAAAGAGCGCACAGCAGCAGTAGCACATTTTGATTGAAGTCATCTTGTCATCTTGTCCTAAATAATAAATACAATTATGTCAATTATGTCTGGTAAGCATATCTATTACTCCACGTACCTGGATACTTTTCTGCACATTTATAGCAGTTAGTATGTCCCAGAGAATAGTCACTTCTGTACCCAAACCAGTGCTCAAGTCAAAAATGAGGTCAAGTTCTGGGCTGAGTTGTGAGAAAGGCTATATATAATTTATATGATCATATCACACAGTATTTCACCAGCTTACCACATGAATGGCCTTTGGAAGCTCCATGAAGTGCTGCAGTAGTGTATATTCTTCAGGAAAGCTAAATACTCAGTGCAGTTAGTATAGAGCTAAATTTAGTTCTTCTCCAGTTCTTGAGTCTTTGTTGATTTTAATTAAAGCACACTACATGTGCTTCTAGCCTCAATGCGCATGCGCACACAGAAGGTCCGGACTTAGCTCTAGTATATATAGCATGCATATACTATAGCCATACTTTTAGGACCTGGATTCCTGGGTTTGCAAGTATAAAGCTTCCTTTGAGAGTGATAGCAAGTTGTTTCCCGCATTTGCAGGGACTGCTGTTTCAACTCTTATTTCACTTGCACTTACTTAGCACTCTTGGTGATCTAACTGTACTAATTGGAACATAAATATTAATTCTGGTATCTGAAAAGTAAAAAGACCTTAATATCTTATATATCGTGTGCTACTTTACACCACTGTATGGATGTCAGTGTGTTCAGTAACACACCATTCTGTTGTGTCACCCAAGTGTGTTCTATTACACTCCAAGTGTGTTGTTGAGCACGACAAACACACGAGTGTGTTCAGTAACACACCACTGACATTTACCTACTAAAATTAGTGTGCTACGTAACACCCCATTTTTAACAGTGTACTGTCACCTCTTTTCATTGGCCTGGGAACGAGGCTACCTCTGTGTATGAGTGGACTGAGTAGTGGAGAGTGTACAATTAGCTGGTCCAGTTGCTGTGATATATAATTATATGGTTTATGGTCTATAACAGAACAACCAGACAGCTCTGTATGTAGCCAGTAGGAATGGACATGATGAGATAGTGAGGGTCCTCTTAGCAGCCAAGGCTACAGTCAACACTCAGACCAAGGTTGGTTTTGTTGTACAAACACATTTCCACAACATTCTGTTTACATTGTTTTCCTCCTATGTACAGTCGGGAAAGACCCCTCTTTGGGTAGCCAGTTTCAATGGTCACCAGACATGTATGGAGCTCCTAATCAATGCTGGGGCCAATGTTGATGTACCCAAAGAGGTGAGTGTATAAGTAGCTGTACACACATCTCAGAGGCCATTAGCCACAGAGCCTCCCGTTCTGTTGACCTGGTCCATTAGACCCAGAGCTAGTCATGTTTGTGTAGAGAGCACTGATAGTTTGTGTATCCCCTGACATTAGTGTAGATAGTCATGTGATATTGTATAATGAGTGGGTCTGTGATGAGTGATGGTTCGAGACCAAATAATGAAAATTTCCTAGTATTATCAGGGGCGTAACTAGCAATGAGGCAGAGGAGGCCCTTTCCTCCTGTACTATTGAACTTCAAGTGTCATATGAGTCACCTCACTAGCTTTTAATAGCTCTGGCTAGCTAACTTCTGGATAACTAGCTAACTATATTGGTATATAGAACGAGCAGAAATGAGCTCTTCACTGTCTTGTTGATGTAGAAAAGAGAAGAAAAGCAGGTATATAGCAGTTTACTGCCATTTGCATGCGCTCATGGGGTCATAGCAGAGCTTTATGTATTAGTTATTGCACGAGTGATTATGCAATAACTGATTGTTGCGTGGGAGAAGTATAGTTATAATGAGATTCATGCCTTCCGCATTCCTTATTTTGATACCACAAAAAAGGAATTTGTAGGAACAAGATCATTCAACTTTCATGGGCTGTGCAAATAATTATAATTGTTATGGCATGCATATCGCACTGCGGAGACTTGTTAGCTATGATGTGCCTGGCTTCACTGTGCAATATGGCATATATTTGCACTGTGGTTTCTTTTGCTCAAACATGCTTATATTCGAGAATGCGCAGTCACATTGTATTGCAGATATCAGTAGAGTGAAAGCAGTGGCTGATCCAGGAGGAGATCCTAGGGTGCCACGGATCCCCCTTGCTTTACTACAACTACGTACCAGCTAGCTATTTATCAGTTTTTGTATAGCTATTGTAATTTGATTCGTATACCTGTTGTTCTGATGCATCAACTGCCAAAGGAGTGTTCAGGTTAGCCTAGGTTACTCAGCTAGTTGACTGTTCTGGCAGCTAGCTATACATGTAGCTCTGCGCAAGTCTATTATGGGACTTCCCCTGGCTGAGTATGGGATTTTCCCTAGTCACATGTGACCGCGTAACCCCAAAAAATTTCGCGCTGTGTGCTCGTAGTTTGGAACCCCCCTTTCATTTTTCCTGGATCCGACACTGGAAAGACAGGCAGGCATGTATAGCCAGTACAAGGTCGAGCAGTAGGTCTGCTCCCATTTTTTCAGCTAGACAAGAGGCAAGTCGCTTGTAAAACGTTGTGGACTGTTTTGCCATGCCCCCTGTGGCCGAGAGGACTATTGGAGTGAAGGTTGAGTTTTCGACATCTCGGACTCTTTGCTCATACTCAGTCAGGTAGGTAGGTTAAGGACTGGGACCAGCAATTATTGCTGAATCAGCTAAAACGCAGCCACACCCACGATTTTTAATATGTTTTGTGTGTAAAAAATTAGTTTAGCTACTTATCTTTTTTAGTTCTAATTCCGGAGGTCTAAACCTTCCTTTCAGCTCTAAATGTTTAGTGTAGTAGGTAGTTCAAAGGTTTGTGCAGACTATTCAATCGGGAGGGAGCATGGTACTCTATGAAAAGTAAGTTATTAGCTTTTACATTTAAAATTAACAGCTAGAAAACTACGTTTTTTTCAAAATCTCACCTTTGGCTGAATAAACAGCTCCCTCCCAATTGAATAGTCTGCACGAACCTTTAAACTACCTACTACACTAAAAATTTAGAGCTGAAAGGAAGGTTTAGACCTCCGGAATTAGAACTAAAAAAGATAAGTAGCTAAACAAATTTTTTACACACAAAACATATTAAAAATCATGGGTGTGGCTGCGTTTTAGCTGATTCAGCAATAATTGCTGGTCCCAGTCCTTAACCTACCTGAGTAAGCTCTTCTTTTTTTTTCTTTTCGTGCTTCTTGTAACAGTTTGTAATGCTAGAGTTTTTGTTTGACTGCAGCGTGTGGGTTGAACATCCTGACATCCAGGAATGTCTTCTCTTGGCGTCCTCCCCAGAACCCTTTCAATAGAGACATCAAGTCTGGCACCATCCGATATATTGGTGGTTCCACCGAAACATCATGGCAGATTTTGGTGAGTAGGTCGGCAGTGATATCCCTGATTTCATTGTGGCGAATCGATGGAAATCCTCCACGGGAGCAAAAGAGGACGTGCTCGACCGAGAAGTTGGCACCACAGTCGCCATGCAGTGTATTGGCGTACCTGCAGGCGTCCAACCATATAGCGTAGAGACATAGGGCGTCCACAAAGGCACCCTTGTGTAGACTGAAGCCGAACTCTGAGATCGGTAGTGAGGTTAGCCAATTGGATGCACTCCCTCTCGCTTGCGAGATCCAGCGTCCTAGTGTTGGTAGGGGTGAGACGCTGCTTGATTTCTTCTGCTGCTAGGGTGGATTGTTCCCTGCGCAGCTGTTTGACAGCAGATTTGGCTGACAACTGGGCATCCATGTACCCGAAGGATTATTCTGGATTTTGTAGCAGGATGGACTCTATTAGTGGCTTGGAAATGGAGTGGGAAGCGGAGAACTGTAGATCACACTGCTTTGCTGGGTTGCTTAGGCCCAGACCCCCGAACCTTGTGGGCAGGGCAAAGATATCCCTATCTGTGTCATTAGGGGGTGGTCTTCCAGTGATGGTGGGAATGAACACAGTGCGTAGGATGTTCTTCAGAAGTTGAAACTGACTGCCCCCAGATTCGGCACGATATGAGAGAGATGGGACCATTTGCTGTAGAATCCATGAGTAAATGCGGCATAAGCAGCATGAGGCTGAGTGGTGGCTATCTCTGACAGTGTTTTCAACTCGTTTAACCATAAGTCCACCTTTTCACGCACAAAATCCGTTGTAAACTCCGAAGAGCCCAGATGGGCCCCCATGTATGGCTCTATAAAAATCTTTTCCAATTATACCCAGACAATTTCCGTTATTTGTTCAACCCAGTCACATGCAAATCCTGAGTTCACTCTCTACTGAGGTTACTCTCATCTTCTGACTGCAGTACTACCAGTAGAGATGGTACAAATAATTATAATGTGTGTAATTTACGTGTGTCTGGAATCGTTTGAGAAGTGAGAAATCATTGTTCAAGGTGATGTTGCTCTCTCGTACTTCTTTGTAGTGCAATACTCAAATGGCTATATCACCATGTGCAAGGGCATATAAAAAAGAGAGGACAAGCAAAAACCGAAGGGGGCAGTGGAAAAGTATATACAGATAACAATTTCGATTTTTGTGTACAGTATACATTCGGTCTCTGGCTTCAGTTTTTGCTTGCAGGTAGGGTTGATAGTCAGTTGCACATGCCCTCTCTCTTTTTGTATGCCCTTGCTATCACCAGCTATGTAGCTACCATGCACTGTACAAGCTAGATAAACGAATAGCGCTGAATCAATATCCTTCGCATAATTGTAAAAGCGCTTCAATTCGAACAAAAAACCTGCAGTTGAGCATGCATGCACTTAAAATAAAGATACGCTTATAATTGGAACAAGCGCTAATAACCAGTTTTTATACAGTAGATTTAACATGTCAAGGTTTATACTTCAGTGCTGTAGTTGCATGTGTCATCATTGTGGGATGGGGATGGAAGTTAGGTGCGGAAATACAGGGGTGGGGCATGTAGGGGCTTTCCCAGCAGAGCTCAGCTTGTTAGAAACCACAAGCAACAGACTTCATTGTCCATTAGCTTTATTGTGATCAATTGTTATGGTGCGTATTTTGAAATTTTGAGTCAACATTATACATTGTAATATCCCCCCTCACAACAGATGACTACTGGTACCCCTGAATACAAAGCCATCTGTAGCTGCAGAGTGGATCTGACAGAGAGGCTCTCTAATTGCTTCAAAGATGTAGCTGAATACTTAAGTCAGAGTGGAGCACTGACTGGCAAACAATGCCAAACAATCATCAGTGCTGAGATGCTCCTAAATTATGTTCTTGTGGACATCAAAGACCCAGACACCACATTGGATGCTTTTGCCTACTTTGTGACAGCAATGAAACAAAGTGGAAACACATTCTTCAAAGTATTTGTCAAGAAACAAATTGAAGCTAAACGAAAGGAGTTCTATAGGGAATTGCTCCAGGTTCCACCAGGTATGTATAATGGTAAAGGACGTGATTGAATTTTCCCATGTTCACAGGTTTCCAGGCATCTCAGGAATACGACGTTTTCATCAGCTACAGCCGTGAGGCTGACACCATGCGCACAGTGGACACTCTTATGTTGCGATTGAAACAAGAAGGCCTCACTGTGTTTGTTTGTAAACGTAGAATTCGTCCTGGGGACAAATGGCGATCTGAGATTGCCTCCGCCATCAAAACCTGCAAAGCCTTTGTTTGTGTGCTCACTAAACGCTACGTGAGGTCTGTGTACTGCAATGGAGAGCTGTACGAAGCAGAAGCTCTTGGCAAGCCTCTGTTCCCAGTGGTGTGTGAGGATGGATGGGAAGATGTGCCTGGAGGTGCTCCTGTGACGGAGGTAGTGAGAGACTTTCAGTATGTCTCGCTAGTAGTGGCAGAGGACAGGGAGAATCAACTAACAAGACTGGTGCAAAGTATCAAAGGTCAGTCAGTAACTAATCTCATCAAATAGTGTTACACCAGTCCTACATTTTGATAGTACCATTCATCGTTCTAAGTGGTGTTTCATTTGCAGAAGCAGTTCCCGTAGCTCCAGGCTCGTCTAATCTGCCCACCGATCATGCTTGTAAGATGTAGTGACCATGCATATAGTGTTTCCGTTAATTAAAACCTTGACCCTCGTCCACTCTGCACACAAACAAACACACACACACTCAGGTATCTGAATAATGCCTATAATTATAAGCATATTCACAATAGAAGGCTATAATATATATCCATGCATGCTGTAAACGCTAGCAAATTTCAAACAGACAGACACACCAACAGACTATACTAATGCTCGTGGTCGTTCGAGTTAACATAATGCTTTTCTGCTTTTACTCTGCAGGGTTGGTGAACAAAGCCACTACACAACTGTCAGAGCACACACTTCTAACACAAGATGAGATTGGTGCTCTACAGAAGCTTATCGAGGGAACAGAAGTGAACATTGATGACATCATTGCTACTGGTCAAGGCATCACTCTTGAAGAAGCTCAACAATTGCTTGCTCAGAAAGGATACATTGAGGACGCAGGGAATCTCAAGACAAGGCTACAAGAAAGTAAGTTTGTACATATCTGTAGTGCTTATAGCTAATTACCTGAGGGTTGTATATATATTCACTTCATAAGGGGTTAGTGTAAAAGCTGGAATGCGGAATGGAATGGAATATGGAACCGAATATGTAATGAAAAAATGAGTAATAAAATATATTAATACGGTAAGCGTGAAATGTATTCTTTTAGAGGCACTTCCACGAAAATATAACTCAGGCTATGCGGTACAGTGCATGCATGCATGCCTTTCATCTATAGAGAATATAAATCATATAAATCACTCATTTGTGCGAAGTTGTGAAGCTTACGTCTTATATATAATTATATATAATTATGCCCAGTCTGTAGTGTAAAAACACTGCGCTACCAATCAAGTATAGCTATAGAGAGTGTCACTTTAGTGTAGCCGTATTATAATTATAGCTATAGAGTATGTCAGGTCAGAGGAAGATGCTCCTTTACATAATACATATAAGTATGTCATCTGTGTACCTGGTTGAGTTGCACAGTTTGCTAGGAGAGCATTCCTGTTTAGCATCAGCAACACACCTCACTATATAGGAGCCGGTTTTAAGTGCTCTAATGGTGTAGGGCAATCTGTGCTTGTGACGTCTGCACAGCATGTATCTCTGGCTCCTAGTGAGGTGTTGTTTAGTGTGATCGAGGGTTGATGCTAAACAGGAACACCCTCCTTATATAGATAGGTTGTGCACCTCACGCATTCAACAATGACCCCGCAATAGCCACGCCGATTATTCCTGTTTAGTAGTGGCCCTATATACAAGCGCTTTAGTGTAAGGCTAACTCAAAGTTGAATAGAGTGCAAACAGATGATACTGTACAAAACATTCTGAAGAGACCTTCACCGTGAGTTAACTCGAGAAGAAGCTTTTATAGTTTGCAAATCCACGAATCATTGTGTCTAACTGATCCAAGAGAACAGGTACACACAGACACACACAGTCAGCTTTACCGTATATATAGCTGGTTATTTTCGAGGCACTACAATTTCGAGGGTTGACCTCGAACCTTGTGCCCTCGAAAATTGGTTTACATCCAGTATTGAAGCCTCTCTACTGTATAGGGGTGTGGTCATTTGAACCTCTATCCTCAAAAATAAAATCGGCGAAATGTTTATTAGTTTGAATCCTCCGCGACATTTAGTGCCTTAAAATAACTCTTGCTATTCCGGCTCTCTGAAGTATATATATATGGCCACCTCTATATTTGGTTTGGCATGGATTAATTATTGCTTGTAATTATGTTTACTGCACAAAACTCACCCTGAAATGTGGCCACTCGCTATTCGGTAACTAGGTTTTTAATGTAATTTTATACGTTTATTACGGCCGGATTGACATTTTGGGTATGGTTTGGCAGATAAAATTGGATTACACTTTAAATAGAGAACATCCTTCATTATCCTCGAGACAGAACCGTCATTAGATTTGAGGTAGGGTCGTTTTTAAGCCCCAGCTACTTTCTGAAATGCGACTAACTCGCCAAGCTACACTGTACGAAAGTCTACTGTATACAGTATTTCTCGTGCAGCTACGCCTCGAGCAACAAACACAATCAGTTTTCTGCTTTGTTTAATTTCCCCTATGTGTTATTCTCTGAATAGCTAATTGAGTTTGGGAGAATCCTGTTGGGATGTATTGTATATCCCACAGGATTCTCCCAATTATTGTACATTTATGGTCATGTATACGTATTGTGCCTCGTGCAAAAATAGAGCTTAATCGGCCTAATCATGATCAGAGTGCTACATATAGTAGTAGTATAGTATACACATGTAGAGCTACTGTCAATCAAGAGTAAACTAGTAGAAGATGTATATTCTAGGTGCATTTTTTGTATTTCAAAATGCCACGGTTCCTTAAAAGCTCCTCAAAATTCATCAGAATCAATCTCAGAGCATGTAAATACAAAAAAGTTCTGGGGGAGAACCCTAGACCCCCCCATTTAGGCATACAATAGTGCGCGCCGGGTGCTGCGCACCCCAGCCGGCCATAGTTTGAACTTAACTATGGGGAAAACACTGGTAAAGGATCACTTCAGCTGTAAATACATACCTCGAATAAAAGCCGCGTGTAGCAGCTAACGTGCAAGTTCAAGCTTTTTTTAGCCTTTGCTCGCCATCAAAAAATCTGCCACCATAACTTAGTGTGCATGGCTGTAACAAAGCGTTTATTGACTCAGATATCACAAACAAACGGACAAACAAACCAGCCGACCACTGTATAAACATACATTTTTATTTATTTCACATGCAGTTGCTAAAGAGCAGCAGCGATATCTCGAGATACTCGAGGATTTAATGACAGCTGCTGACACCATCGACCTTCGCTACTTGAAACTGTTTCTTGTTGGCCCACCAAATGTGGGCAAGACGACCACTCTAAGCCGTCTCCTAAAAATATTTGACAATATTCGTTCAGCTGGAGACAAGGCAAAGCTTCCTAGTACGCTACTCGCTAACTGCATTCAAGCGTTTGCTTTTGTTGGTGACGACACAGCAGAGTGGCTGTCTTCCATTAACGTTGACGATGAAGCCAAAATTTTGTTCAACTATTTTTGTGGAAACAACCTAACACCTGAGGCACCGTTGGACACACCCCTCAGTGAGCAACTAAGTGAAGAACTCACTACGTATACTGCACCCGAACCTTCCAGAGAACAGTCACATGTTCAACAAGATGTACCCCACAAGCTCATTTCTGTACAGAACATTGTTTCACAAGTTGATAAACTCAAGACTTCAAGTGAGGAACAAAAGACTTGCAAAAATCAAAGAATTAGCGAGGTTGTCAGTCAATTTCAAAAGTTGATCATGAGTGGAGACTATTCTACCCTTTTCAATGCTTTGGGAACATTTTTGAACATTAATGATATTGGTGGTCAGCCAGGCTTTTTAGAAATGCTCCCAGCTCTGAGCACTGGTCCGGCCATGTATCTCGTCTTCTTAGACTTGAGCAAAGAGCTGAACAAGCCGTACAAAATCCCTTTTAGTCGCGATGACACAATTATCACTCCCTATGACGCTATACACACAGTCAAAGATACCGTGTCTCAAATCCTATCTTCCATCAGTAGCATACATAGTAACCCTCATGTGACCTCGTCATTCAGGACCGATAAAGTTGATGGATTTAATGAGAAGCTTGAATCATTCCTACAAGTTAGTCCCTTGGCTGCGCTGATAGGCACTCACAAAGATAAGCTGGAGCATCCAGAGAAGGAAATCAAGAAAAAAAGCGAAGATTTAAATGACATTGTAAAAACGTTTGAGGAAATATTGATTTGTCCTGGAGCTACTAGTGAGAGAGTTTCTCTATTTACCGTGGACAACTACACTGGAACTGAGCAGTCGGACATAGCCCCTCTTCGTAATGTGTTGAGTGAAATCTTTCACACACGCTTTAAGGATGCTTCGCTACCGATTAAACCAAAATGGCTTTTATTTGGACTCATTCTTCGAAGGGAATACAAGATTGCCACTATTGAAGATTGTCTAGAGTTAGGGAAGAAGCTTGAAATGGATGAAAATGAAACGAAATTTTGTCTGCGGTATCTTCACGACTGCGTTGGCACTGTCATGCATTACACAAGCGTTTTGAATGATAAGAAAAACTGGCTCAAGAATCGTGTAATCTGCTCCCCTCAAGTAGTCTTCAATAGCATCAGTCAGCTGATTCTTCCTTCTTTGCGTGTGCTTCATTCTGGAAGTACTTTCACTTTCACTGAGTATGAGAGAAAGGAGTTGATTAGAATGGGGCAATATTCAGCTGAAGCCATCGAAATGTATTGCAAAACTGCACAAGTTAGCAAAAAATTGGGAAACGACGAACTTATCCCAGCCAAAAATCTTATATCCCTTCTTCAACACTTAAATCTTCACTCTGAAATCATTCACAAAGATGTTAATGACCCAAGCAAATCTCGAATCACCTATTTAATGCCGGCAATATTGGAGTGTGCTTCACAAGAGGAGCTGACTAACCCCCCTCCACCAGATGCCAACAACCCAGAGCCACTGCTCATCACATTCAGCTGTGGTTATGTTCCAACAGGAGCTTTTTGTGGTCTGATCACTCGACTAGTTTCCCAAGGCCCTCATGGAATCCTCGGATTGACGTGGGAGTTAGTGGAAAATGGTGTGAAGCGAAATTGCGTATCTTTTTTCGTCGCTAGATCAAACAGGCTAACTCTACTAGCCCATGATCAATGCTACGAAATTCAAGTTATCCGCTGTCCTGGTTGTCGCATGTCTCTCCATGACCTTTGCACTTATGTTTTCTCAGTGATGCTCTACACTCTCAAAAGCCTTTACCCACACTTGGTTCCTCAAATTGCATTCCAATGTCCCTGCCCTGGTCACAAGTCCAGCCGAGATAATTTGTGCGTTCTTACCGAAGAGATCTGGGTACAGTTTCTTTGTGGTAGTAAGCTGGTAACTCCAACAAAACACCAACAAGTTTGGTTGGGTAAGGTAGGTTATTTATATTTAAATGTTTTGTGTTTCATATTTCTTGCAGACTGCTTCTATTGGTCTGAGTGCTAGCTTGGAAGTTCTCCAGTTCATGAAGGGACAGTCTCTGAAGACATTTTCTTTCAATTGGAGCAAAGTGGGAGATGACGACACACAGCTTTCAATTCATCACTCCAAGCCCAACATGCTCACCTTCCAGAGTGTGAGTGAGGAGGACCTTGACTACTACCAGTGTGAGGTTAAGGAGGCTGGGAAAGTGGTCCTCACTGTCTATAGAGCTCTCTACGAAGGTGAGCTCAGTAAGTTCTGTACATACATGTGCCGACCCTTTGCTTCTGTGTTACTGTTCCAACACATACTAAAGTACCATTGATGATGTTGAGCCCTCATTATAAATTCATTTTGCAGAAGCTGTGGCACCTTTATTACCTTTATCACCAGTTCCCGTAGCTCCAGTCTCGTCTAATCTACCCATTGACCAGGCTGGTAAGACGTGCTATAGTTACTTGATTAGCAGATTATTATCCCTCCTCAGGCAAATCATCCTCTGTAATAGAAGATGTGTGTAAGGAGACTGGAGTGAGTGATCACCAACTCGACCAAGAAATCCCTGAGAGGCACATCATTCTCTTAGCGGAGAAATTTCCACACCTACTGAGCGTGCACAAGGTAGGCAGTACATCTAAATCATATACGCAACTTGTCGACCTGACATTTGGCAAAGCAATATATTAGGGGAGGGGTTGATGTTAAGAATATTGCTCACCAGAACCACTCAATTGTATTCCTATTGAGTTTCCTCTGGAAGGTATTTCCGAGGGCAACCCCCACCAAATGAAACCCTGTTGATTTTGCTTTTGTACAGGCTTTGACAATTAACGATCTGCAACATGTTTACGAGAAACTACACACTGCACATGAAAGTGCCAGCCCTCACTGGTTCAATCTGGGATTGGCTCTAGGTCTGACTCATTTTATTCTCACCAATATCGATAGCAAGCATCATGGTGATAATGTGTCATCATTGCGTGAAATGTTGGCTGAGCTCCTGCGTACGAAAGATGTAACATGGAGTCTCCTATCAGATGGTCTCAAAAAGCCCACGGTGAAGCTCATCAATTTGGCTGATAGCGTCACAGGTAACCATTTTCAGTGTTTATGCATATGGTATATACGTACATTTAATCTTTTTTCTTTGCACAGCCACAACTCCTAACCTGCTCGATCGACTCAACCTCACCCCAGCCGACCTCGGTGATGTAACTGATGTCACACGTCATTATGGCAATCAAGCTGGAGTGGCTTATGCATTGAGAGTGTGGCAAAGAGTGAATCCTTCCAGAGCTACCTTCAGGGCCTTGGTGGAAATTGCCATAGGACTGAGAAGAGGAGACACTGCTGTAGACATTTGTAGATTTATTGTAAAGGAACTAAACTGAGCTTAACAATTTTTATTGAACATTTTTTGTCTGTCTAATTAGTACGTGGGCGTAGGTGTTCCAGCATAATTATGTCATATTAATTATAACATTGTTTTCTGCAGGAGCACATTACAGAAGGAGCGTCTTACCTCGGGAATCGCATCTCGTGGAAGTTTGCAAAGCATGGCCTTATAATTATGCAAAACCACTAAGTGGGTCTGCGGGCGAGTGCTAATTGAGCTGACGGTGCACTTTTGGCAAGCATAGGTCAATAAAAGTGAAAAGCTACAGCTAGCTAGCTAGCTATAGGCCTGGTAGTAAGCTCTCTCTTCTAACAACCCCAGTAAGACTCCCTACTGCAAAAAAAAAACGCCTAGTATGTGTTAGTCTAAGTCTAACAAACTTCTCTGTACAAAGTGACTGGATATGCTCCTATTTTAGAACTTTCTGTACCTTACCGATGACAGTCTCTTCCATGATGTATACCAACATCCATCAAAGATCTAGCTATTCATTTTAGCTCTTTCTGGCTCAACCTAGCTCTCCTGCTGCTGCACTACATACAAAATCCGTTCATAATGATATTCACAGGCTGACCGCGGTCTGTAATTTATGTACACAGTACTTACACACTTTTATTATAAGGCAATGCGGTGTTTAGGAAAGCACACGAGATGCGATTTCTGAATCCATGCACAGTTAGACGCTCCTTCTGTAATGTGCTCCTGTTTTCTGTAATGTGCTTTTTTCAACACATTGTTGTGGTAAATTATTGAGCATGCGCAGTAGGAACACAACAACGCCCACATAGTTTGGGAATTCAGGGTGGCATATGCATGTCTAGGAGTTTTCCCAGCTGAGCTCAACAAGTGCTCCCTTGAGATCCCTGCTTTGGCTAGCTATGAAATACCAAGGTCAGCAAGGCGTTTTATTGTGCGTGAGTATCTAGATCTACTGGTACCCCTCTAAATACAAAGCCATTTGTAGCTTTCGTTATCGAAAATAGAATGGGGATCACAGTGGAGTTGTGGAGAGCTCGCATTGGGCAGTTCAGTGGTGGGAGGGGATCACAACCACACAGTAAAGCTCCCTCGACAAAATAGCCTCTACACTTCAGTGATACAGTGGGTACTACTGCAAAAGTTGTTCAAGGAGGCTTGCTTTTATTGTTAATTCTCAAGTTTCTGAGTTCTCACGACAAATCACTTTTGCTAAAACGCACAAGAAATGCTGGTCTCCTGATGATTGCCATTGTTGGGTTGGTCCACTCT
This sequence comes from Halichondria panicea, assembly GCF_963675165.1. Lineage (NCBI taxonomy): Eukaryota > Metazoa > Porifera > Demospongiae > Suberitida > Halichondriidae > Halichondria > Halichondria panicea. Next base: position 4,031,004 of record NC_087389.1, read on the forward strand.
CTTGCCCATCTCTTGCTGCTAGCTGGAGACATTGAGAGCAATCCTGGGCCACAAATGGGTAATTAAGTTGTATGATTTATATTGTGAAGGTGGATGTTTCTAAATTTTCCATAATATTGTTACAGATGAAGTTCTGACCCTCCATGAGCATCTAGAGGACGCTTGCAGCAAGCTGTTCAAGGCTCGTACAGAATGGTTCAATATTGGGCTAATTCTAGGTGTCAATGGCAAGACTCTTACTGCTATCCGCCAGGAGCATTCTAGTAACCATGGTGACTGTCTCCGAGATATGTTGGCTCATCGTATCAAAACAATGGATTCACTCACTTGGGGAGATCTGTGCAAGAGTCTTAGACATGTCACAGTAGGACCAAGGGCGTATACAGAGAAGAGGGCATGCAACTCGCCCAATTCTCAGAATCATCCGACTTCGTATTGAGCTATTTTTAGAACTGCCCACAAAACGCCCACGCGTAATCTTTGACCGCACAAGGTAAATCAAAGTCTTTTTTATATCTGTGCTAGCTAGCTAGCTCGATTGCAGCATAGTAAAACTAGTTCTCAGCAGCAGTATGGCTCGTACTAGCAGTGTCAAAGGCAAACCATCCAACAGTTGCAACTCCAAGAAGATGAAACCTAGGTACAATAAACCTGTCTTCCTGAGTCTCTGGTACTTCTTAAGGCATATAGAATTGAGACAGAGAATTTTCATTGCATGTCTTACCATTAACCAATACAAGTTTCTATGCAAATTTTTTCTGGCATGCATATATTACGGGTCATAAACGGGCACCTTTAATTAAACGAGAAGCGTGGGTATAAAAGGGGCGGGGCCCGACCAAAAAAATGTCGCACGCAAAATTTATAAGGGATAAAATGGCTACTCTTTGCGCTCAGGCTGTATCCCAGATTCACTGCCTTTAGCAACGCTTTTATGAGTGTAAAAGGGGCGTATTGAACGCTTGACATCCGCTTAGACACGTGGTCTTTTAGTCAGTAAACAGTAAGCTAGTTTGCGATGGCTACTTCAAGGAAACGGGTGCGCTACACAATGGACGTTCACTTCGTTGATGAAGACATATGATGAAGAGGAGAAGCAAGCGTTTCTTGGTCGCCTAAAGCACGTCCGTGAGCTGCTAAAGCCTCCTGGAAGCCCTCTGCTTGACAACTTTAGCCTGTTGAGCACACTCTGTGCTTCTGTTGAAGGTGACCCAGATCACTCACACCCTCCCCCTACCCCTGTTACTGCAATCAGGAGCTTTATGAGCAACAATGGTAAGCAATACAAGCATCATAAGTAAATGCTCTATGAAGCATCATGCAGGTATGTACAAAAACGATACTTCCGATGGGCAACAACTCTTTGCCACGGAGTATCATTGTTTCACTGACCTAGTGAAAGGGCTTGCCACGCCCTGTCCGTGTGGGGTAACTAGAAGTCCCTGGGAAGTCCAGTCAATAGTACAGGTGTGTGTTGAAAGTTGACTGTCAGTTTCATAAATTACACGTGTGTTTTTTTGTAGAAAGGACATGTGGTACGAGCTCTTTTTTGCTGCCGACGCTGTAAGGTGCAGAAGAGAAAGTGGTCTAGCTCCCGTGTATTTGGAGGACATTATTTGGTGAACCAGAAGTAAGCTTATGGATACCACACCATAGTTATGTGTTTACTGCATCTCTGGTATATTTTATATAGGGTTGTTCATGGGTTTACTTGTGCTGGAATTCTACCCTCCCAATACACCCACTTTAGTCAGTTCTGTGGTTTAGGGACTGTTGGTCAAAGTTACATCCGACAAGGTTAGCTCACTCCAACTATACCCAGAGTGTAAGTAAATTCATGTTTCCTCAGTGTACGGAAAGCTAGGTTACCGTGACATTGTACAAAGGGCAGCAAACGTGAGCATGATGTCGGCTGTTTTTGATGTGAAGGCCCTTCCTGAGTATACCACCAACAAAGGAGAGGTGTGTTTGTGTACCGTATTACTAGTAATAAATAATTTTATTATTGTTTTAAACTTAGTGGGTAATCACTGATGCCCGGCACGACTCAACAGCCAACGCATACCACACAACTGTGCCTTGCCTGTCTGGAAGGTGGGAAGTTAGTGTGTCTCTGTCGGTTTTGTATTTATTTTGTATATTTTCAGCAACAAGAAGATACTCGGCATATCAACTCTCTCTCGGGCCGAACACTCCACTGCACAGACCAGAGAACTTGCGTGTACCAAGCTTGTTATCCCTCAAGTGCAAAGCAGAGGTTTATCCCCATAATAAATGAATGCACATAATAATTATTGCCAAATCTAGGTATTGAAGTCATCGAGGTAGCTCATGATATGCAGGCGCAGGTCGCAAAGTACGTGTCAGACAAGTTGGGACTCATCAATTCCTACGACACTTGGCATGGTAAGAAAATGTGTGGTACATGTATGTTGTATCATTTTCACACACATTTTAGGAACGAAGAATGTGTCGAAGGAAATAAAGAAAGTAACACAGGGCCTAGTTCGTGATAGAGGGAAGGTTTGGTTTCCTGAATTATCAGATAAACGTAAGAATCTACTAAGTAAACTTTCATGTACACTAGTAAGGTGTGCATTAATAGGAAGAAGTATAAAGATCCACCTGTATTGGGCAATGAAAAATTGCGGAGGGTCTGCTGAGAAACTGAAGGAGATAATAATGAATATCCCTAATCACTACCAGGTTAGTTAATTATTGTGGCGTGTTTATTAGTAATACATTGATGTTTTTGTAGAGAATCCACACAAATTGCCACCCTTCCTCTACTTGCCACATGGACGACTACGAACCCAGTAGGGACAAGCTTGTTAGCAGAAAGGCTATAGAAGCTCTCATAAAGCAGCTCCATACGACGTACATTTACCGCTATGCTAAAGATTTCTGTTCGGTAAGGATTAAACATGTGTTGTTTGTATAACATACCCGTATATTGTATAGTGTCGTGATACCTACTGGGTTGAGTCGTTCAACCATCAACTCCTCACCTACCTGCCCAAGTGCATTCACTTTTCGACTGAGACGTTCATAATGCGAATGAATTTGGCTGTCTTGGATTGGGTACGTACATGGAGTATTATTATGTGTACACTATGTGGGGGGAGAGCTTCTCGTACACTAATTTGTAGTAGTATTTAGAGCTTACATTTACTTTAAATTTCAGTCTATACTATCGATAATTGCTTTATTCTAGAATGAGAACGTCAATCGCTCTTACACCAGTATGAGCAAAGTGAGTGACCTTCGACGACCAGATCGCCGCACAGCAATGAAAGCCTTAGTGAAGAAAGGTTTTAAATTTGTTGCTTTGCTATGGGCAATGTATGTTGAACAAAACAAAGCTGATATGAGGTATGATTACAATGTGTACGTACATGTAAGGGCATTTGACATGTAACTTTCGTAGAGAATTGATCGAAGAAGATGACGTAGTAGAGGAGCAGAATGATGACGTGACCTTAGAAGACGGAGTGATGCCACCAGAATATTCTGACGAGTCAGAGGCTGAGGACGATGACATGGACGACTAACAATTAATGATGACATGGCCGACTAACAATTAATGAGTTTTATTTGCTACGTAATTGGTGTGTACAGGATAATTATAAGGCAGTCACTCTCTAGAGGTGGACTCGGTTTCCATACCAGCCTCTTCTGGCAAATACTCATCAGTTTCTGCCTCAAATGTTGATCTGTAATAGTAATAAGGAATTAGTATTTGCTTTGCTCTTGTTAGCCCCCCTATGCTAAATTCCTAGTCTCTTAGCATAGTAGGCACACTATTCCATTTGATATCAAGGCCTTACCTGTAGTCACGGTATATGCCATTGTGGCTGGGGTACCTCCTCCTAATCTCCTACACAAGAGAAACAGTACATGTACATACCTGTAAAATTTTATCACTTACTAAAACTACACATTTCGGGATTATTTCCCTCTTGTCATGTATCACTGTCCTCGTCTCCTTCCTAGCCAAATACTCATCATCTACCCACACTCTCAGTGTATTCAGCAACCTCCAGAACTTTCTGTACAGTTGATGTCTTTTCTCATCGTTGGCAGGATGGGGGCCACAAAATCCTCTTAGAAAGTCTGGAGGAAGCTGAATCACACACGGTGAACACAGGCAGTGTATGCAGTGATCAATGCCACGGAGAACTGGAGTTGCTGGGTTGTGCTGGTAACTACGAACATGGTGCGGGTATTCTAATAAAAAAATTTGACTTGTGTGTTTATTCCTACTTTTATGTACATGTACCTTCTTGTGGTTCTGAGTCGTCGCTATGAGTGTCTAGTGCTAGTGTTGCATTCAACGTCAGCTGTACTGTTCGATTGCCGCTTGGTTGGTTGTTCCGGAGAAAGTCGTTCAACCTGTCCACCCAATCACTTGGAACTGCTTCCCCACTCATTAGTATTAGCTAAAGTATGGATTTGTATGACTTTTTACATTGTTCTATTGTGTTCTTACTGTTATATCTCTATTTCCATCGCTGTTGGAGCTGCCAGAAGCCATTGTACCACAAAAAAAACCATATGGGTCTTGAAAAAACTTAGAAGTGTTGCTGCCATGTGTTCAGGCCTTCTAAGGCTACTTCTGGGCATGTGCAGTAAAATAAGTGTGTTTGTGTACTGTACGTGTGTGTGCATAGAGTCAGAGAGCAGCCAGAGTTTGAATTAGCCGCCACTTGCAGCAGCATTCACTTCCGGCCGGGCCCTGCCCCTTTTATACCGTGGGCGTAGCGCTCTAGCAACGAGTGCGTAAACGCGCAGTTCATAGATTGCGTATCAATTTTATGCGCAAGCTTCTCGTTTAAAAGAGAATAATGTAATAGGCAGGCTTTGGAAACACAGGTCATGATCAGTATACACTGAGTCAGTATATAGTAGCCGTTATGGGCATCTCTGGTATAATATATGATTCTATATAGGCTATATATGTGTATTTGTTAAAACACTACAGTCATGTGCGTCATTATATAACTTGTTTGTTTGTGATGTTATACTGATGATCGATGTATACGTACACTGAGGAATTAAGTCAACCTGGGTTGAATCTTCTGACACTGTATTAAATTATACCTCTCTAAAAAGTATACCCCATGCAAGTATATGGCTCATTGCAGCAAGTTCCTCTTATAAAAAAAATGTGTGAGTCTTTGCTGCGTTGATACGGACACTAAAATTAATGGTCGGTCGGGTTATTCATGCATATATATCAAATGGCATGGGGTGCATGTTTTTTGGTGCTATGAGACACAGATCCCTCAACCATGCACATAATTGCATTTAGTACCAACATGTGTGGCTGTATGGCGCCACATTACTGGAATGGTGATAGACTCTAAAATCATCACATATACAGCTTTGTGAACTATTAATTATAAAGCTGCTTCATCATTACCAGCAAATCATGTGAAAATATCGACAGCTTAACAAATACGAATCAGAGATCTGAGTGTATATAAAGGTACATTCCTCAACTTTCAACCCATGCAGCTATCATCAATCCTTGGTCAAGCTGTAAGATTTTACTTTGCGAGAACAAAATGTGGACTTACATACTTCTTAGCATCATCGCTATAGCTACTGTTGTAGTAGCTACCCCTATAAACAGCGGTAAGAATTGAAATTATAATTAAAGACTCTGCAAGTGGCAGAGTCTAGATTTATAGTAGCTTTATCTATGTTGCATAATTGTATAGACTATACAAGCTATAACTTATAATTAATGGGAATTAAGGCGTATATAACAAAAACAATGTTTTTGTGTTCATAATTTTAGTTGGCCTCTAATGGTGCATGTTATCTATTTTTTTTAGGATCCGATGCTGAGCCAGGTGAAATCGTAATGACTAATTTTCTTTGCTGTTGGTTATATGGGGAGAAGGATTGCTGTGATAATGAGAAACCCAAGCTTAGGTTGCAGTCCAATGAGATGGTGACCAATCAAGGTACGCATGCACACAAATACTGATATTATAGATCAACGTTCTCTGTGTCCATAATTTTGTTTTATTGGCCACTATTTATATAACGAAATGTCTAATGATTTTATCTCTTTTTTTAGGACCTGATACTGAGCCTGGTGAGATCGTAATGACTAATTTTCTTTGCTGTTGGTTTTATGGGGATAAGGATTGCTGTGAAAATGAGAAACCCAAGCTTAGGTTGCAGTCCAATGAGATGGTGACCAATCAAGGTATGTACACTAGCTTATATGACACTCAGTTAATTAAAAGATCACGTGTCCGTAATAATTGTTGTCATGTTGGCCTCTATTATGCATGGCTGCTGGATCATCAGTACAGTATAGGGGTTGTTTTACACACACATATTTTGGACCTGAGTGCCTATATAATTATATATACAGCCTTTACATCCCAGTTGTGGCTTTTCTTCAAGAGAGGCCAGCCGCTACCGACACCTACATGTATACTAAAGTGTAGATGTAGTAGAACTACATTTACACGGAGTTTATGTATTTTTATTAGCTAACCATGCACACAATTATTTTTCTACCTGGTTATATAGCTATCATTTTAGTCACAAAATTAATCATTGTCGCATTAAACAGAAAATTACATTGGATCAAGACATGTATTCGCAAGAAGCAGTAACCAAGACGATGGCAGTGGATAAACGTTGCAAGCAAGCAATTAAGTGAAGAGCATGTAAATATGTATTTCTTCTATGAACATGGTAATGGACATCCTGAACTGCTTGTAGATACTGAGCTGATTTTAATGATCGGTGAAATTAGAGTTGTATACGTACCTAAATTTAAAAAGAGTCTAAGACCACATGTCAAACAACAAACTGAAATCTCTATACAAATGGAATGATAGATGGTTTGCTCCTTCTTGTGTAATTATAATTATAGCTTAATCGGATCAGTTGATTAAAATTTCACTTCGAGTATTGACAAAGTATCACAGCTTGCATGCATTAATTGTCATTCAATGATCGCTATATGCCAGCGGCCTGCATGGTAATACACGTTGATACATATAACTATACAATTTAATAAGCTATATAATTATACCCTATATATAATATAGCTCTATAGCTATAGTGTATAAAAAGTCCACGAAAAGGATCAACAAAGGACAAAATTAATGTGATGAATATATAAAGTCCATGTAAAGTGTTCTTCATTATCTTAATTATATTATATACTGCTATTGTTGCTGGTGAATAGTAAACCGTATAATTAATTCAAACACGTGTGCATGGTGTTCTTTGCTGCTATGAAACAGTTAGTATCCATGCATCAACGACTTATATGTAGAGTGCAAAAAATGCATGGCGACACATTACTGGAATGGTGATAGACATTATCACATAATTATACAGTGGAATTTTAACCTCCAGCAAATCATGTGAAAATATAATGATCAACAGCATATAACGGGTTAGTAGCTGTACGATTCAGTATTATGTATAAAAGCAATGGTGATACAGCCAATGCATGCAGATAATGGAGCTCTCGATCATCAAGCCACGACGTTGGATTAGATTTAGCTTTGCGAGAACAAGATGAGGGTTTTAATGGAACGCCTATACATAATTATAATTGTAGCAGAACGAAACGTTTTGTGCATGTGTGAATGAAATTTTTGCTCTTCTCAGGGCCTAAAACGCACCAAATGTATGAAAAGTTGTTGAGGCTCGTGCTAAGGGGAACCGGTTTGACATTGTGTGGAGATTTATGTTTGGTCTAGCAACTAGGGGACAAGATTGCTACAGCAGAAAGGTTGTTAAGTTGGATGATGATGTGGTGGATAAATTTGTATTAGTCAAAGATCGTCTTGATACAAAAACTCTTTGTCATTGTGCAGTGGAGTCATTCCCTGTATCACTCACTACATCCACTAGGACAAATGACATTGAGAGTCAATGTGGAGGTCAAAATGGCTCTGTTGCCCTTGTTTCTCATGAATTGGAAAATGCTGTTGCTACTTCAGTCACTATCAAATTAGCAAGAGTAATTGATGGTTGGTTTGAAATAGAAGTTGGTGGGACTCCTCATGACGTTGAAGCTGTACTCCACGTTCTTCGTCATACTAGAGGCTGTTCAAATGTTGTCATTAGTTTGCATAATTGTAGTATGAGTGATGAACATTTGAAGAAGCTAACTAACATTCTCTCAAATACTGGTACTAAATTGAAAGTTAGGGATTTAGCCCTTTGCGGTGACCAAGTGGGTGGAGGTGTTATTAGGTTATTGGACAATGCCTATCCTGCCCTTTCTTCTCTGGAGGAAGTAATGCTTGTTAAGTGCGGTATTACAGATTTTCCACCACGACTTGGTACCACCTTAACATTGTTGTGGCTAGATAACAATCCTCTTGGAGTGTCTGGCAACTTGCTCTTGTTAATTTGATGGAGCTGACATTATCCAACACCTTCACTAATGATGCCGACATCAATGGAGCATTGCTGACCACACTTTTGCCATCCATTGCCTCACACTGTCCCTTCCTGGCGCATTTTGATCTCTCTAAGAACAATTTCAGTGTGCCTGGAGCTTGTGCATTAGGAGAAGCGATATGTCTTTTGGGGATCACCAACAAACTGCCTAGTTACATATTTGTTGATGATATTAATATCAATCAGGATGCCATGGTTTCTTTTTGTGCTCATGCGTTGACTCCTATAAAAGAGTGGCTTGAGCCTATATTTGTCTGGTTGGGCAATAATCTACTTGGCCTCGATGGTCTGTTGTCAATGTTACGAATACTTAGAAGCTCAACTTGTAAAATTGCATCACTCTCTCTTAGGAACACTGCTCTCGATCTCCACGACCAACGGTCGATTAATATACTTTCATTTTGTCCTGATGTTTCACATGGTGTTCTAACACATCTTCAGTTAAATGACAATAATTTCAGTGGAGACAGTATAGTCATTCTAGTAGAATGTATCCGAGTGTGTCAATCGTTGGAAGCACTCCGGTGTTGTAACTGTTCTCTCACTTCAACTGATATCATTATTCTTTTGTCCAAACTCAAGCTTTCCATCAATAATCACAAGCATCTGAAGGGGTTGGATCTTTTCAACAATTTAATTGACAATAAGGGAGCGACTGAACTCATTGAAAACTCACAACTCATATCAGAAGTGTTTCCTAACTTGAGGATTTTAAATGTCGGTGTCCCTCCTCCTATGAACTCTAAGAGTAATATTTGTTGGGAGGTGAGCTCACAATCACTACATTTTAATTCGAATAATATCCCCTAATTTAGTTAATGTGCCTTACTCTACCCCTCATTCACTATAATGTTTACATAAAGAAAACACGATTTGTAGCACCTCATATCACATGCTATTCATGAAGATTCAGTAGCAAAGAGTCGATTTACTCGTAATTATTTCTTTTCCCAGGCGTACGTTGAAACTGTACCACGACAAAATTATCCAGGTCAAGATATTCCCCTGGCAAGAGCGGAGAGGAATGGTAGGAGGCGTTTGGTGATGACTGAGTGGAAGAGAACACACTCACCTCCGCAAGCTCAAGTGGTACTATAGTAAAACTGTTTTTTTGCGTACTACAAATTAGAAAATCTGCTTGACACTTCCATTAAGGCATTCCATTATTTTATAGTTTAGTTTTTGATACAAGTGTTGAAGTTCACTTCACTAGTAACTGATTAATCTCTCCTCAGCTGTTGTTTGAGTTCATGAAGATGTGGGACGAGTTGCTATGGGAATTGTGTTATCTGGTACACACTATGGACAGGTTTCCACATCTTTTTAGATTGCCGTCAGAGGTCAAGGAGTATCCAACCGTAACTGAGATTCATGGTGTCTCACAAGAGGTAAAACTAAATACCTGTTGCTTACATAGTCTGTACATGATCGAGATTTTTCAGTTTAAGTGATTGTGGGCGGAATTCAATTCACTTCCACATGCATTATAATATTATGTGCTACATAAGTCCAATGTTCTGTATACCCACAATTGAGTACCTCCTCCATCCCATCACCCTCGCACACTCGTACAGATTCCACCAGCCAGCTCCAGTGATGATGAGAGCTGCTATTCAGCCACTGAAGAACTGGACGAACCAGTAGAGCACCACCACACAGCTAGTGATGAGTCCACGGTACAGTCTACTCACACAACGGACCAACAGCAATCACCAAAACGTGTGTGATTGTGCGTGTTATGCTATGATAATATTATAGCTATAGAATTGACTATAAAAATATGATTAGCATCACTTTAAATTTTAAGTGAAGTGTTAAAACTGCCCTATAGTGTGTACGATTATAATCAGCTGTTCTCCATTTCGCGAGCCCAGGTACAGTACGTATTATGCCCTGTCATGAACGTTTCACTACCCCAGGTTGTGACGAACTCCCTAATACTGTTGACAGTGCAACTGGTGTGATGACACCCCCACTTACCACACCCTTCTCACACAGCACTCTCTCGGGTATGACCACCTGTCAATGTGACACTAATGTTGAATCAACTCACATGCAGGTGCTGGTGAACCGAGGACTGTGACCATTGAGGAATTGAAGGAACGTACAAAAGTAACAGACTCTCAACTTGACACTGAAATTAAAGAGAAGGATATGATTTTTCTGGCAGATCACTTTGACAATGTGGAGACTTATCTTGTACAACTGGTACTGAGTCCTGCCGAGCAAAATGACGTTAGAATTGCTCTGCATATGCATGCTAATGGCACACAAGTAGCGATGGACAAGGCCTTGAGACTGTAGAGAGAGCATAATCCAGGAGTCGCTACTTACAGAGCTTTGGTGACGATTCTTCTGGGACTGAGAAATGTCGATATGGCTATATTACTGGCTCGTAAATGTGAGTGCCAAATTTATGATGACTGATTGTCAACTTTGCATAATTATTCTGAGTCCTTACGTGCAGCGTGCACATCAAAATGGCCTTCATACTGTAATACCTCTAATTAAAGCGACCCTCCAAATATATGCAACACCCTCGAGCTTGGTAATTTTCTTACCTCTAAAAGTAGCGACAGCTGCATGTGTTGACAATTTTTAATGTCGCATCCTAAAAATGGAGGTAAATGTAGCCACACTCTAGCCTCAATTCTATAGCCCACATGTTTTAAGCGGCTAGAAATCGACAATTAGATGCAGCCCCTCTATAAATATGCGAAATCATACAGGTCTTCAACATAATTGTTTTACCTCCAAAAGAAGTGACCTCTGGCTTCGTAATTAAAGTGTCGCCTTAATTAGAGGTATTACGGTAGTTTATTTTACATAATAGTTATAGACACTGTTTAGGGTTTAGGAAGTTTAGAAGCCCAGGTCTTGTTATAGTATCTCGAACGCAGTGAGGGTTCTCCTAAGCCCCGAGGACTTTTAAATTACATGGCTAAAGCATTTCAGATCATAGCAAACATGAATTAGTATCTAGGCAATTAGATTTGACTAATCTTTACGTGATTTCGATTTTGTCATGATTAACGTGCACTATAATTACCTCTATATAGCCGATCAGATTGCAGAATATTATGGCTGACATAATTATGATATGAGTATGACATTTTATGTTTTTCACTGGAGCTAAATTAATAGTGTTGTACATGCAGACCTCTAATCAAATCTTTTGCATTCTAATTCTTGCAGCAACTACAAGCTGAGAAATCGATCTATCAAAAGACTGGCTCAGTTGTGTACGCATAATGAAAAAAAAATTATTGAGATAGTGTAGTAATGTGCATAGTGTTTACTTTTAGTTGTGTTAATTAACTCATTTCCTGTGGTTAACTTTACTTCCTGTATTATACTTTTCTGCTATTGTGGTTTCTGTTCGTTAGTAGGTTCTTTCTGTATAGTTGTTCTTTGTTCCCTTTGTGCCTAGCTATAGGGGCCCGCTCCAGGCGGCTCTTTGTGTATGGGAACCTCTGCTCCACTGCCTTTTGTCTTGTACATACTTATACCTTTGTTCTTGTGCATTTTATCAGTTGTTGAATACGATTTCACTAAACTCAAATGTCTGCATGAACCTGCGACATAACAGATAGGAAAACCATTTCCGTATTGGCAATACTATGGAATCCATGAATCAGTGTCACATTGCATGTATATAGAAACAGTTCAGTTCATTCTTCTGTGGTATTCTTGGGGGGCTGCGTCGTATTCCAATGAGAACAACTCCTGAGAGCTGTCAACAAACCTGCAAAATGCATCAATTAATTGATTGTCATCGTAATTTATTAGGCCACTACAACTTTGACTTTAGTTTCCCGTCAGGAAATGATGAGGACGAGCTGTCTATTACCAGTATCCATTACTATTAAAATTTAATTACAAAATTTCTACCAAATAAACGTTTAGTCAACATTAGCACAAAGGCCCATTTTTGGCATTACGTCATGCAATAATGTCATAATAACAAGGTACAAAGGTCAATAATGGAGTTGGACAGGAAACTAAAGTCAAAGTTGCAGTGGCCTTACCTCTTGTAATCGTATGATACAGCAATTAATCCCGTATCACATCCGGTCCAGTAATTGCACATCGTCATTGACAGCATGCAATTACCGAAAATTATACAGAGAACATCGTCATACACGATTAGAAATCAATAGTATGGTTGCTTGTGCAATAAGGGATTCATAACAAGCACGAGGCGTAGTAGTAGCTAGGCCTTGATAAATCATGCTTTTTTCACCTATCTTTAATTCTTGAAAAATGTGCCTATTATTCTCATAAAAAATTCGCAAAAATATGACATAGCAAAATTAGATAAACACAACACACAACTTACTCTTGACAGACATAATTAGTATATCGTGTTATCTCGCTGAATTGATATTAGGTATTCTTAAAAGGGCGGCTGATCGTGAGACTAAATATTCACCTTCAGCCATTTTTGCCATGAAAACATCGTTAATATGCAAAACGTAATGTAATGATCTTTACCAAAAATGGACATCGTTTATTCCCAATTATTCTTTAGACACCTATTATGTTAAAATTATTCTGATTAACCATACTACTAATTGTTATCATAGATCTCTTTTACAAATACGATGATTGTACATTCTACTTGAAATCTCACGCAGTGGAATAAACAAAATACGAGCACCCTCGTTTCATAAGGACTAATAGAAAGACTCAAGTTTAAACTGAATATAGATGTGTCCTTGATTTTAAGATGTTCATTAATTTCTATGAGTCTTTATATATAGGTGCTCCGAATGAGTTCACATTAAGGATATCTTATTTGGCAAACATTGTGCCGGTAATAGCACCATAACAGTACATGTATACAAATGTCTGAGTTGAGCTGCTCACCTTAGGAAGTCGTGTATGTGTGATCGCAGTAAAGATATACTGTCATCGTCCATTGGGGTGTGGGTGAGCATGGAGCCGAGACGAACTGATTTGTGTGTGTGCATTAGGGGGAGGGGGGTTGAAATGGTCACATGGTCACGCTAGTACAATGTGCACATGACAGTATATTGTATAGGGAATTGCCCTCACAGAAAGGACACTCATAGTCATACATGCATGTATACTTAATTGAGACCTGTGACTGTGGAAGTACTATCTAGTAGTACTATCTAGTTGTACATCTCACCAAATAGTCTCAAAAAGTGCTCCATTCCATAAATTTCCGACATGGCCTTGTTAGGATGCGCCTTCAGAATCTGAGGCACACAGTGTACAAAACATGATCTTAAAAAAGCATGATCTACAGTAATAGTAATTACCCCGTGCGTGCGCAGTAGGGGTAGAGTGATTAGTGCATGTGCTTGTGTGGACACAAAAATGAGCTGTTTGAGTGAGCTAGACATAGTTGGATGAAAGTTGAAGGCAATCTTCGAAGACGAGAAAAAACACTAGTCGATCAATCGTTGCCTTATAGATTGACAATCATCCTGATGTACGATCATTCCCCATAATGTTATAATAGGGTCATTACAGTAAAAAGTTATTGTATCCGTTTTGCCGCTGCAATGAAGCTCAATTAATGCACGGGGTGAAGGCTCTATGAGCATCTTACTGTACATTGAAGTATAATGTTGGCAGCCTCAAGCATGGGCTCCAGCAAGCCATCTCTAACTTACATGTACACCATGGCCAAGGTTGACCGCAATAAATAGGCATTCTAGTGTCTAGCTTATAAACAAAAAGAGCCACTATAATTATACACGCAATATTCCCCACTTGGGGTCTGTATCATAGCAACTGGGTGGGATTTAACTACAATAAACTCCCGCATTCCTCATAAACTCCCTTGCCTTGAGGGTGCACTGATTATACTAGATCTACACAGCCAAAAAGAAGCTAGACACTTGTTGTCAAGGGCAAGACAGATGGGTGGGGCTCGCTAAACATCAGGAAGGCTGGAGGAAGGGTGACAAGTTAGTGCGTTGAGCTAGAAGCTTAGCACTGGCTACAAGCTATACGCACAAGCTTTTTGTTCCTTTACAATAGTTTTTGAGCCTGTTAGCTAGTTGTATCCAAGGTGAGGTAGCTTAGGTTGCAAGTACTTTTCATTCAAGTGGGTATATAACACTTATTGTCCACTACATTCGAATTTATAGCAAACGTAAACTATCCTTGGCCTCACCTACGCCCTATACCCTCACCACTGCTAACTAGCACATGCCCACCTACGCCCTATACCCTCACTACTGCTAACTAGCACATCCTCACCTACGCCCTATATCCTCACCACTGCTAACTGGCACATGCCCACCTACGCCCTATACCCTCACCACTGCTAACTGGCACATCCTCACCTACGCCCTATACCCTCACCACTGCTAACTGGCACATGCTCACCTACGCCCTATACCCTCACCACTGCTAACTAGCACATCCTCACCTACGCCCTATACCCTCACCACTGCTAACTGGCACATGCCCACCTACGCCCTATACCCTCACCACTGCTAACTAGCACATCCTCACCTCTTCATACTGTGGTCTCTCAAACTTGTAGAGCAGCTGACTGCCCAGCATAGCGTTAAAGTAGCCAGTCAGTCCCACACAAACTTCCTCGATCTGACCACTCCTGAAGACAACATTTAATGAGGAGCAATAAACAACTTACGCATCTTAACGCCCACCCCATCAACTGAAAGCTAAGCATCGAGGTCGCAAACAACCACTCAACTAATACATATAGAATACACAGACAGACAGACAGACAGACTGACTACTATAACCCGTGGCGCCGCGGCGTGCCTCGGGTTAAAAAGCTAGGGGTTTCACTGTACATTCAAAACTTAGATACAGTTGTACTCAACCCTTCAATATTTTATATCATACTACATAGACACACTATTTTGCAAGGGACTATCAAGGTAGCTATAATAGCACCATGCAGAGGAAACGGTACTTATCAAAAGCTATGTAGCACATCAGCACACAACTATCAGGGAGTGTAGTACCTCACACAGTAGCTACAGTATACCAGCTGCTTACGTTGCCTTGTCTGGGTCAGTCTTGGCTGCATGGTCCGAATACCGCTGCAGTACATCACTCACTGTCTCTCTTTTAGGTAGGCGGACAAGCTGCAGGCATCAATACAGGCGTTTAAACGGTCATAGTGTGGTGGAAAGTACAGATCACACTTAAGTTGCAAGTTACGTACATATAGAATAAACAAAACAACAGCTGCAATGCAAGCTCTTGCATAGCCCTTGTATGGTGAATACTGGTACATCAGACATCTTTGATTTCGAGCTTACATGCAGTGCCATATATATAGGGAACTTCAAAACATATTCTGAAAGTGAACACACTATACATGTAAGTTATCTAAGTTGGGCAAATCCTCAAAACATGGCTGGACAGATTTTGTGTATGTTGAATCTTAAATTTGAATGAATACAGCGCACTCGAGTTACACACCTGTTTCTGCCTGGTTACAAGGTCCCAATCATCGACCAACCACTTTCTGAGCTCCTCCGGTATACTGATCTTTATCTCTCTAGACTCTACCGACTCAACCTGGGGTCATATCAGTTATAAAGTGGACATCATTGAGTTGTAATGTTTATACAAGGGAAACTACCAGTAAAAGGTGAAAGCAGATACAGTAGACTCTTGCTATTCCGGCTCTCTGAAGTACGGCCATTTGGTTTGTCACGGATTGCTATCTAGATCACCCTGAAATGCGGCCACTCGCTATTTCGTAGACTGGCCAGTACTGGCTGCCCTAAACTAGGTTTTCATTATTACGGCCGGATATGACGTTTTGGGTGTGGTTTGGCAGATTACACTTAAATAGAGAGCAGAATGATTCATTATCTTGAGACAGAACCGCAAAATTAGTCATTAGATTCGAGGTAAGGTCGGTTTTTTACCCGTGGCTATTTTCTGAAATACTTCCGGCCAAGCTGCACTGTCCCAAGGGTGACCGGATTAACGAAAGTCTACTGTAGTAGTAGATACTAATGCTGTTATTGTAGTCACGCTGAAGCATGCTTTCATCTAGGACAACAAGTTGGGAGGGAAGATTTGAGCGAGCGTAAGTGTGCTGGCTTAGTTGAGCTGATCACATTAACCAATGTGATGATGTCATGTAGTACTAATGTGATTATGTCATAATTTGGGGGGGGAAGGTTCACCCCTGCCCCCTCCCCCCCCTACTAGATGAAACCCTGTGAAGGTATGAAACTAAGCATATATTAATACTCTACATGATCATGATCAAATCATATACTGTTGGATTAAGCACACTGATATTTCCGCTTATTAACTACGTAATTCCCTGAAGCATGACCAGCGACATAATTTAATTATTGTTCACTCACAACAATGGATGGACTGCCCACTGGGTCTGCTAGTCTGGGGCGTTTGCGACGGGAGGAGATTGGCTCAGCCTCTACACAGGAGAGAGAGCAGTACACGTACTTGTATCTGAACACACACTAGCTATCGTCTTAACAGAAGTGGAAGCTGAACAATTTAGCCACAGAGCATAAAGTTATTCACTGCAATAACGTCACTCTTTGGGAGATCATATTACAACACAATACTATACACACTACAGACAGTTGACCACAGCACTATAGCCGGCCAGTGGACACACTGATTGTGACCAACCTTTCTTTGGTTTTTCCTTCTTCTTGGTTGGTCTCTTCTTACTAGAGAGGATACGACACAGCAGCATTAATAATATTCAGTCTTTATTAACTCACTCTGGGTGTTGCTGCTGAAGCTCCTTTTGTTTTTGGAGGTTGGCATCATTGTACTTGAGTGCTCTAGACTCGGGGACCCACTCGTCCCATCTATGAGGGTGTGTGTGTGGGCGGTGAATTGTGTGAAGAGTGTGAGAGGGCATGTAATGGTTGTGTGTGGGAGGGTTTGCATATAGGCGAGTGGTGAGGGTCCATCGGTGGTGTGATGTGTGTGTCTATTATCATGCGATTGTTGTGCAGATTCATTGGATGTACAATGTACGTATGTGTCTAGTGCAGCAGGAGGGAAGTACGTTTTATTCCAGCCACTATAGTGCACAAGGAATTGTGGTACTTTATCCTTCACCTGAACCTTGGTCACCTGGATAACGAAATAAGAAGTAGAGACTTCATTGTTTATAGCTAGCCAAGACACACACTATAATTCTACAGTATGTCATAAAATCAAGAATCTGTCACCTTGGCTTCATATAACATGGGGCCATGATAGCAGAGAACCTTCTCTCCTTCAGCAAACTTGTATTTTGGTGGCATTTTGAAATCTGGGTGCATTTCTATATTGGGTAAAGATCGCTCCGTCTTTTGACCTCTGCCCTTGCGTGGGAGATAGAACTTTAATCTATGGTGTGACGACCATCGCCTGAAAGCAAACCATGTGTTGATGAGCATTCTCTTTAGCTCTTGCAGAGTTAGCGCTGTAGCAGTACAGTGTGGCGAGATTAGTGTTTCCTGTGTGCAGATTGCTGAGCTGGAAGTCTGCCAGAAGCTCAGGTGGGTCTGTCCAATTTCTGTTTGCTCCAGTATAAGCATCTGTAGGCTTTGCAGTGAAGAGAGTTTGCCAGTTCCAAAATATGTCTTCCAAGATCCTGTACAGACGAATTCTCCTGTCACAATCAGTGGAACCCTCTTCCCCCCCACACCCTCACAAGACGCCCACACACTCTCACACGATAACCGATGAAGTTTCATCCACAACTGACAACCCTATTAGTGTATGTATTGAATCATCCAATCCCACACCACTTAAAGATACCAGCACAGTAGATACTCAAAATGAACCAGTTACTTCCACGGACACTGCTACCACTGAAAAAATGTCAAAAGAACAGCCATTATTAATATCTCAGGATAATGAAGTGGTATCCACTAAAATTACCCTTGGAGACACCACGGAGATAAAAGGCGTTATTTTCGACATGGACGGGACACTGACTATTCCT
Source organism: Halichondria panicea (assembly GCF_963675165.1). NCBI lineage: Eukaryota > Metazoa > Porifera > Demospongiae > Suberitida > Halichondriidae > Halichondria > Halichondria panicea. Next base: position 4,049,407 of record NC_087389.1, read on the forward strand.
GTATTAAGGTTTTCTGAAATGAAGGAGAAATTAGGATTAAAACCAACAGACGATATTTTGCCAGTTGTGCAGAAGTTGCCTACAGAGGAGAGAGTGAGAGCATTTGAGATTATTGAGGAGTTCGAGAAAGAGGGGATGGAGATTATGAAGGTGTGTGTGTACTGAAGTTGGTCCACATGGCATACATGTGTTACTGTGTGCTAAAATTTGATGTGTATTCCTACTATAAATTTAATGGTCCGCCATCAATCAGCCTTTTTATAATTACAGTATGCCTGTGTGTGCTAAGAGTAATTTTCCTGCTGTGGGTTGATCTTCTACCCCGGCCTGAGTTAGAATCACTTAATCGTTACACTCCCCCCTCTCCCCCCCCCCCCCCCCCCAACACACACATGCACACAAACCAGCTTCAACCTGGAGTCCTTGAGCTGTTCCAGTTCTTGGGAGAGAGGGACATCGAGAGAGCACTCGTGACGCGTAATGCCCGGCTACCTACCAATGCCTTCCTCAAGAGACTGAATGAGGAGCTGGAGGCTAATAAAGACAAGTATCCCTCCCTGAAACGTGACAAGCTGTTCTCCATGGTGAGTGTGGAGCTATTGGAATTACAGTGGAACCCCTTCATATGTAGATAGTGTACACCTCAACAAACAGGGCACTTACTGTAGGCTTAAAGGTATCGTAGAAGTTCAAATGATGTTATTGCCTGAGATAGTGTACAGCTGTCACATACTTAATTTGTTTTATCAGAGACACAAAACAACTTTTGCCGCCCCTTCAGATAATTACTCGTGAGTTTGAGCCGTGTAAGCCCCACCCAGCAGCCGTGTTTGAGGTTGTCAAGAGCTGGCAGCTGTCACCAGAGGAGGTAGTATTTGTGGGGGATGATAAGACGGACATGATGTGCGGACTGAGGGCAGGGGTGGGAGGTGGGTACTGGAATATTGCAATGTATTCGTGCAATCATGCTTGCCGATTGTGGTGGTCGGTCACTCTATCAGTATGAACAGATCACCTCTATACAATGTACAAAAGATATACTCAAACTTCGTGACAAAATTTATATATAGGGTTTTATTTTATCGTGCCTATATACAAAGTTTTAAAAAATGTTTCACTAGCTGTCAGTCAGATCATTGTACCGTATAGCGGGTAATTTTCGTGGGGTAAAAAATTTGTTATTTTCGTGGTCAAGCTGGCCTCCACGAAATTTTAACGTAGGTGTGGCTTACCGTAACGTATGAATGCAGTGTAGGCAATGAGACTAATACTCACGAAAATCACCGTTTTCTTGATAAACGAATTTTTTACCCCACAAAAATTACCCGCTATACGGTATTGCAAATCAGCTTGTTTTAACAATAATGTTGTACGTGTAATTACTATAATTGTTGTATTCTTCCTCCTCGTGCAGTGAACATACTCCTGAGGAATGAGCGCAACGAGAAGCAACCTGATTACAGCCACTTCACAGTTAACACTCTCCCTGAGATCATCACTCTAATGTCTTCACTCATGACTGTCCCTTTCAAGCAGGAGCTCGAACCGTAATACCTATATCTAGCTAAAACTAAGTCCATGATTTCACAATTAATACATAATTATATACTCAATGATTTCATGGTGTAATATATGTCATTCAAATATTGATGAGGATTTGGTATTATGACCTTTAACAGTCTGACTAAGCTGTAGCTAAGAGAAGCCACCACAGATAATAAAAATTATGCTAGTTTTGTATGTTAATTTCTTTCTTTACTGCCTCACGTTGTCTTTTCGTTTTTGTTGCCTCATAATGATCAGATGTGTGTGGTTGCCACAGAGTTCATTAATGAACTCTTGTTGGCACTTTTGAGTCTGAATAGCTATCTCTGATGCTTGTCCTAGCTATAGTGTGCCTGCTTGGAACTTCCTTTCAAGTCCAAGCCACTCAACTCCAGCCAAAAGAGCTGCAGCTATTCAATGATCTAGCTGGACCAGGGTCATGTGTATTGCTCAACTGTTCCAAGTCACTGCTGAATTGTCTCCTGCACTCTAGGTGCAGAGAAGCAGCCTTTTGCAATGTCGATTGCATGAACAAAACAGATAATGAGGCGTGCAATCTTCTCTGTGAGCTCACCTATGGCACTCAGTACAGTACAGGGAGTTCTTGCAATGCATGAGTGATCACGGCTGTCTACCGAAATCTCCACCAGATGGCAAATGTTTGGCAAATGATACGGATTCTATCAAGAATCTAACTAATCTGGCACAAGTGAAGGGGAAATGGTGGATTTTACGAGGGCTTAGATCTAATTGTGGACAAAGAAACTGGCCGGCTGGTTTCGACTTTTTTCCGTGCCAGCGCGACGAGTTCTTATTTGAGGATGATCAATGGGTGGATCACATCGCATACTGTGGAGGAAAGAACAATACTTGCAGTACTCCTCTAATATACACTGTTGCAAACGTCTCCCTCCGAATACCTGGAGTCATGACTCATTATTACACGGACCCACCACTTAGACCTCAAAATGAAGAATGGAGAGTGTTATCATGGCCCCACCCTGACTGGATGTTGTACATCTACTGTGGGTATACACCTACAGGGCCCTATGCAGGTGGTAGTGTTGTGAGTCGATTGAACAAGCCCAGGATGGAGGACATACCTGGATATGTGCAGACTGAGTTTAAAGCTACAGCTCAACGTTTTGGGTTTGATTATGATACCATGTGTGTGAGCAATGTGACCGAGTGTACAGACTAGATCTAAATGTATTAACTATATAATTTATTGTGAAGGGTATAGATTATTGTGCCCTGGAAGTTAAGGTACATGTATAATTATAGCTATGATTATTTCTAATTATACAAGTCATGTATACGCATTTCTAACTGTACAAAGTCAAAGTTCAATGAAAAAGCTCTAATCTAATTGCTACCAGTTGTCAGTTTTAGTAACCATGGCACCTTCTCTAGTGGAAACCCAGGAATTCCAGGAATTCCAGTGCCAACAGTTTTCTTATACTGCACGTAATCTTCTTTGAAAAACTGTATCAATGTCTTTTCTTCATCAAAAATTCTCTCATTGAAAAACATCCACGAAGCTGCAGCATATCCGATCAGACTCACAGGATTACATAAAAGAACTTGAGTGCCGACACTCCAATAGAACCAGCCCACATAAGATGGATGTCGAAATACACTGTACACACCAGAGGTGACTAACTCGTGGGAGTCTCTTTTTCTGTATTGCACGATATGGGTGAAGTTGGAGGCAGCTGTAAACATTGATATCTTCCGTAATGACTCGCCAAAAACAACCAATAAAGTACCAACTATGCACACGATTTTCATGGATTTGAGTTGAGGGAAGAAATAGTACTCTACTCCGTATTCGATCCAGCTTACAACGGCAGCTATGATGTACTCCCTGCTATGATTGATGAGGAAGGAATTGACACTCAGAGTGTGTGCATTGAATATAGACGTTGTGACGTACTCGGACAAATGAAAGAATGTCAAAGACATTAGGTACACTCCCAAAAACGCGTAAGATTTTCCGCTCAAAGCAATTAAAATTCCAAACGCAAATACGACTCCAAGAGCGTAAGATACAAGAACAACTTTCACAATGTGTTTGGAATAGAACAGAGCCAGTAGAGCCAAACAAATCGATTCGACAATGGCAGCGACAAGAGGTTGGACATTCACTGCTAGAACCAGTAGGGAAGACACAGAGAGGATAAAGCTGGCCACAGCCACACGGCCCTCATACACAGGGAAGTAACGATCCATTACATACAGGGGAGGGTGTCTAGTCTACGTCTAGTCTAGCTAGCTTTGAGTGAGACAATACGATTCTCTTTCCTTTTTTGCAGACGTCAGCAAAAGTTTGTAATATTAAACTCGTGACTGACTTTTCACCTTTAGGGATACGCCCACACTAATCTTGATCATTATTGGCCAGATCAGACCAGAGCTGCAAGAAACAAAGCTCATATAATTAACTAGCTGTGGGAGACTGAAACTATGGCTCATCAAACAGGGATAGAAGGTTAGTGTGTGTTAAGTGTGTGTTAAAATGTAGCCTCTAAGGTGACAGACTATCCACTACCCATTCACAAAAGAAGTAAATCTAAATGGTTTTATTTTGAGCCTACACTGAGCCTAAGGTGCTTGTCAATGGGGTTTAAGAACAAGCCCTTTAGTATGTCAATGGACTTGTTATAGCCTCTGTAACGTGCAAACCATATGGGCATATGGGCTTACTGTTGTCTTTCTTTTACCTACGATGTTACATCTTGTGCATTTATAGAGATCTATAAACATTTCAATAGCATTACGTTTGTGTTTATATACCAGTGTAATGTTAACCAACTAACAAAGGTATACTTCATTAACATCTAGTGTATACAATCCATGAGGAGTGCTTTTCATGTTTGATTGTAGGTAAAGCACACCGAATACTTCATAGTTTGTATACATACGTGTATTCACTCCTCAATGTAAGTTGGCTTCTGTTGTAGTGTGTTTTATGGGTGAGCATTTCCTGACATGATGGAGCCTGTCCCACTATACTTTTACTATATATGGAGATACCTTAATCAATCATCAACCAGCTTAGCTTTCAACTGTTGTTGCCATGTTACAAACATGTTACTCTTATGGTATTTTCTAACTGTTATTTTTTGCACACACAGCAAGTGATGAGCTGAAGGAGGTGATCACTAAGGCTCTCAATGGCAGCCTCAGATACCTACAGTGTGTGATTGAGAATGGTGAGATGATACATAATTATTGGACCCTAACGTCTTTAAACACCCCCCCCCCACACACACATACATTCACAGAATCTCTTGTGCCTAAGAATTCATCAGCCCCCAATGGATCGTGGGATGAAGACATGGACAGGATGCTCTCTCCCCTCTTAACGGACAAAGATCCCTGTTACATCTTCTTCAGACTGGACGATAGAAATGTGCAGAAGAACTACCTGTGGGTGTTCATGAGCTACATCCCTGATTATGCAGTGGTGAGTTGGTGTATATATAGTGTATATAGCAGATCACCCTCCATAATAATTATAGCCATTCCCAGTACCCTTGGCGGACTAACAGTGGCTGCAATAAAGATAATTATGGCCTGCTAACACAAATTGAAACACGAGACAGTGAGGCCTATTCTGGCTGATTTATAGAGGGTGGTATGATTATGGGTGTGGTTTCTCGGATTCAAAATACCGTATAGCGCGAAATTTTCGAGGGGCGAAATTTTCGTGGATTTCGTGGGTTAGCAATCCTACACGAAAATTAAGTCCACGAAAATCGTTCTTTACCTGCTATAACGTGCAAGATTTAAAGGCGTGGCTTCCGGTAAGCAGTCATTCCGCGAACATTGTGCAACGAAATGGCTTTTAGAGGCCAATCCACGAAATATAAGTGCCTCGAAAATTTCGCGCTATACGGTAGGTGATTTTACTGATGCTGTTTATTCCTTCATTGTTTTGGCATGGGAAATGAATTTCAGGCAGTGATGCAATTCATTAGCATAATTATCACCACACTAATCAGTACATGTATGTAGCGTCACTCTGGACAGATTGAACATGTACACCAATCTTCCTAACTTAACTAGATCCAAACATGTTCCCATGCATACATGTATCTACCCGCCTTGTCCAGAGATAACACCCCTCTTCGTCTGTAGGTGAAGGACAAGATGCTGTACGCTGCCACTAAAGCCACAGTCAAGAAGAGCTTCTCCTCTGGACTGATAGACGTAGACATTGCTGCCACACACAAGGTGCAGTGCCAGTCAGAGTATCCCTAAGAGCTAACGAAATGCATTTGTCGTTTTGATTACTAATCTCCTGAACAGTACATGTTACTCTACATGTAGCACATGTACAGTACTGTAAACGAAACACCCCATTTATGGAAGTATAAAGCCTGTAAAAACGGCAAATCTGGGACAATCAAAGAACTTTCATAGTGTACTTATGTCTTTGAAGCATTTTAGGGCCTGTCATAGACAAGCTGTTATCTACATAGAAAGATAATGCACCTCCTTTTGTCACTCCAGGACGAGCTCACGCTGGAGGGATATCGCAAACACCTGGAGAGTGAGAAGGCGGAACCTCCGCTCACTGATGCCGAGAGGGAACTCAAGGAAATGCACGAAGCTGAGGTGAGCCACATGGGGGTGTGTCAGGAGTTTTCTCAGGGGGTGTAGAATTCAATACCAAATACAACTGTACATCTACCTACACTGTATCCTCATTCTATCAATTTCCATGGCACAGCTTTGGATTTAGATGTTTCTCTTATGTATGGTATACTGTGTCCCATTACATACACCCCCCTCAGGGTCATGATGGTATTGGTACAACGTCACGTCAGTCCCACCTCCACGGGATTGCATTCCCCATTCTACCCAGGGCAGCTGAGGCCCTGCAAGCAATGGCCAGGAATGAACTCGTCTATATACAGCTTGTGAGTATGCTGTGCCGCTGTGCACTGTTACGCACTTTAGTGCCGACTATACTTTGAGTAACAGTGTTTTAGTGTTTATAGGTACAATGTAGGTATATTATAGTTTTTGTTGCGGGGTAATTGAGCAGAACTGTTTGGTTTGGTGCGTGGCTCTTCGGTCCCAGTATGACATTGATATCGCATTAATTCCATTACACTCAAATCAGTGACCACTGTAGTCACTCTACTATGCAAGTGGATGGCTTTTATTGGTGATCTTTGCTAGTTTATGATTAGTACTAAGGGTTGAGTACCCCCCCCCCCCACTCGCACACACACACACACACACACACACACACACACACACACACACACACACACACACACACACACACACACACACACACACTCACTCACACACACACACACACACACACACACACACACACACACACACACACACACACACACACACACACACACACACACACACACACACTCACTCACTCACACACACACACACACACACACACACACACACACACACACACACACACACACACACACACACACACTCTCTCTCACACACACACACACACACACACACACACACACACACACACACACACACACACACACACACATACACACAGTCTGTAGACATCAAGAATGAAAAGATCGATCTTGAGAGCACAGAGGTTTCATTGGACGCTGACTCTCTCCCCTCCCATGTCCCAGACACCTCCCCCCGCTATCATCTCTACCGGTACTTTCATCGCTACAATGGAGACGACCAGGAATCTGTCGGTGTGTGTGTGTGTGTGTGTGTGTGAACTAGGGTGTGTGTTGGGTAGGGTGTATCGTTGAAGAGTGAGATGACTGTATTACTTGCATTCGTACACAATTTTGGCTAAAATATATCCCCCTTACCGCAGCTTGTAAAACTAAATACAGCGTCATCCTAGTGTGGCATTTAACAAAAATCCATTGCTGTTGAAAGTCCACTTATCAGCAAAGCTAGTTTGTTAGCACGTTCCATATCATGTGATTATCACTAACTGTTGTAACTTGTATAGTGTTTGTGTACTCCTGCCCCGGGTTCAAGAGCAGTGTCAAGGAGAGGATGCTCTACTCCTCCTCCAAAGAGCCGGTCGTCTGCGCCATTGAAGGAGACTTTGGCATCAACATTGAGAAGAAGGTACTTCATTGCATGCTCACTCAATTAGCACATGTCTGTACAGTATGCATGTAATATTGGCTATTGAATGCCTGTGCCAGTCCTTTTGCTAGTGGAGACCATTGTAGGCAATAAAACGGTTGTGTTTTTGTCTCAAAATTTCTAGAGGTCAGTGCAGTTGTACTTGTACACACTAACGTTATATCATGTTCCCTCGCACTATTCACCAACACATACATACTAACCCCCTCCCCTCCCCTCCCCTCCCCCCCCCCACACACACACACCCTCAGCTTGAGATTGACAGTGGCACTGAACTGAGTGCAGCTATTCTAATGGAGGAGCTCCATCCCCAACAGACTGCCTACCGCCCCAAGTTCAACAAACCAGCACCACCTGCTAACAGAAGAAAGGCGGGAAGACAAAACAATAGAAACGGAGACCAAAACTAGCTAGCTGTAATTTCTTCCAATATAGCTTCTAAATCTAGTATGTACGGATTTGTGTGTTTTGAAGTCTTTAGTTTGTCGTTTCACTTAGTTTATGGTTTTTTTTAGTTCTCTTGATTCTGTGAGTTTCATATTTTATTATTTATGCTCACAGTAGATGTGTGTGTGAATTGCACTATCTCTGTATAATTATAAGAATTTGTAACAATGTAAGTAGATCTACTACATGTATGCTGAGTGTAGTAGGCGTGTTTGCGCATGCTCATTGCAATTCTGATTGTTTAATGATCTACTCTGGACTAGGAAGACTAACTCTACCTGATTTGCTCCACTGTACTAGTACTGCTGTACACTGAGGTGAGCTATTATAGTTATGCAAACTGGGTAGAAAAATAACAACAGTATCTTGAGCAGCCTCTCCTCTTTTTCAATCTTGCAGGAGTTTAGTAATTTTGTGGTTAATGGATGACCTTCAAACGTGGAGGGCCAGGATTGGGCTCTACTGTGCTAGAATGCACAGAACTCACCGTGGCCCAAACAAGAGCTGTGGCCTGGACACTTACTCGACCCACGTGCACGGTAGAAAATCCCTCAGTGATGGTGCTAGCGGGGGTGCTTTGTTAGCAATGAGTCTGCTCAGTATTGCAATAGCAATGTTCTCACTGTTAACTGTGGCAGGAGATATTGAGCTGAACCCTGGCCCTGAGAAGGATACTAATCCACTTGAAGGTGCGACAATGATTGATTTATTGATGTGCATGCATGGGGTGCGGCTTTTTAAGATTTGCGAATTATTTAATATGCAGCTCAATTGAGTTCAGTTTCACATCTGCGTGAACTCAAAAACAAATTGTGGGATGTAAGAGTGGAATGGTTTCGGCTTGGAGTGGAGCTTGGAATTGCGGTACCGGATCTAGATGCTATCAAAGTGAAGCGTAGAGAAGACCCTGATAACTGCTTCACCGATATGCTCTCAGTGTGGCTAAAAAACAGTGATGCTCCAACATGGACAGCTATTCTGAGTGCATTGAGGACAACTGGTACGAATCGACGACTTGCAGACAAAATAGAAACTGAGCTCAAAGAAGGCAGTGACACAACCCAAACCGACAATGGTGAGAGTATATTCATTGCATTTTTGTACTGTGTGGGTGTCCAACTGTCCATGCATGTAACCATATTCACAACCATGCATACTTTCAGACGAAATCAGCAGCTCACAACCAGGTCCAGGTGTTCATTTCATTTCCTCATTAAAAGAGATAGCACATCTCCCTATATGCAACTGGTATGAAGTGGGGACTGCTTTAAAATTAGATCAATACGACCTTCAGAGCATTCAACAGAAAAGCACAGGAGACATGGACGTCTGCAAAATACAAATGCTTAAAAAATGGTTTAACTCAAGCACTCAAGTGACATATGAAGATCTAGTAAAGGTTTTGTTCTCAACTGGCTATGAAAATATGGAGGTTGCTAAAGAAGTTTGCAAGAATCAAGGTACGTGTTGATCATAATTATACCGTATAGCGCGAAATTTTCAAGGGGCTTAATTTTTGCTGATTTCATGGGTTAGCAATCCTACACGAAAATTAAGTCCACGAAATCAGTTAGAATTATCTGCTATAACGAGCAAAGATTAAAGGGGTGGCTTCTGGGTAAGCAGTCATTCCACGAACATTGTTCAACGAAATACTTTTAGAGGCCATTCCACGAAATATAAGTGCCTCGAAAATGTCACGCTATACAGTAATTAACTGCTCTCATGGGCATGATAATTATATTACTATATGCACTATATACTTGCATGTATGCATGTCATACAGCATGCATGATCATCATTCCAGTTACCTGTAACCAGTAAGTTTTGCGCTATGTCCACGCATATTTGTGGTCATGCATAAATTATTGCAATGGACTATAGGTATTTCTGCGTCAACAATCAAAGTGCCTCAACCACTATGTGTGAAGCAATATGTCGAATCTTTAAAAGCTGAGTATTTATGTATGCCTATTCTGAAAAAAGACCCCTGGCCCCCACCTCCATGTGAGAAATACTGTGACCTAATTTGGGCAAATTTTACAAATGAAGGAATGAAATTTGGAGATAACATTGCTAAAATGTTCAAAGTAAATACTGGAAAATTACGATTTTTAGTCAATGGAATGCCTGGTGTAGGCAAAACTACTTTTTGTAAGCAAATTGCAAAAGAATGGGCAAACGGTGAGATTCTACAAAATTATGATATAGTGCTGCTTGTTCAACTTAGAGATCCTCAAAATTCAGGAGCTAAAGCGTATGGAGATTTTTTTTATCACGATGAAGAGCGTATCAAAGAAGAAGTAGTAAAGCACATAGGTAGACGTTCGGGGAATGGTGTTCTATTTATTTTCGATGGATTTGATGAGCTCAGCAAAAGAGATAGGAACAAGGGATCATTGTTCTTAGATATCTTTAATGGTAAGAAATTAAAAGAAAGTTCTGTAGTGATTGCTTCACGTCCATATGCATCACAAAACTTGGAATTTTCCAAATATATTGAATTGATTGGCTTCGATGATGACCTCATTAAATCATGCATTCAAGAATCAATTGAAGATAAAGCAGAGGCTGAACAGCTCCAAATTAGAATAATTGAAAACGATGATCTAAAACATATGTGTACAGTTCCGAACAACCTCGCCATCGTGATATACATATACAAACAGGAGAAGGGGGTGCTGCCTAATACTTTAACCGGACTTTATTCCAATTTTATCAGCAATACACTACACAGAAATGCTCAACATTTAAAACCTAAAAAACGAGCAAAATATGTACGATCTCTTGAAGAACTGGCATTCAAAGGACTATCTGAAGACAAGTTAACATTTACAGTTGATGAGATGAGTGTAGAAGAAGGTTCAACTTTGGGTTTGATGACAGCTAGTGAAAGTTACAATAGTAGTGGGCAGAAAATTGCTTACAACTTTTTGCACCTAACAATTCAAGAATATCTAGCTGCATGTTGGATTGCTAACCTTCCAGGAGGGGAACAAGCACAGTTCGTAAGGAAAAACTATGATAATAGCCGATTCTATGTAACACTAATATTTTTGGCTGGATCTAGCACTAAATTAATAAATCCAGAGTTTAATGAAGCTCTACAATTCATTTTTGAAAAAGCATTGAATGACGTATACATTGATGTTACAAGTAAAAATAGACTTAATGACCGAGACAACAATTCGTGGCCTTTCTATAACTCTCAAAATTTAGAAACCTTATGTTTACTAGTGTCTCTTCTACATGAAAGGGGGGACTTATCAGCTATAGACAGTAAAAATATGCTATCTGAATCACTTGATAGGGTACTACTTGTAGACTTGCAACATATACCGAGTAATTACAAACAAAATTTACTTGGAACTTTCATATCAAAGAGTGAGATAATGTGGGAAAGATTAGAAGTAATATTTGACAGCACTAAAGGATATGAGCAGCTCGTTGAATTTGCAAAAGATTCGTATGGCCAAGTACGCCAATTGGGCTTGCACGATTTCTCACTTTTAAACTGCAGCAATCTGTTAGAATGTCCAATGTTTGACAAACTGGAATATCTCAGAGTGGATTCCATTTTATACTTCAGAGAAGTTCGTCTTAATGATCAAACTCCTAGGTGGGGTGCAGATAATAACCCAAAAGATTGCGATAAGCTCAAAAATCTCCTCAAAAATGGACAACTGAAACACCTTCTTTTACATCATATCACACCACTCGAGGCAGATTATATTATCAAGCAATCAGTGACCCCTTATTTGGCAAAATGTATAAGCCTACAAACATTATGCTTGCATTTTGAACGAAAAATACCGAGTGAGCTTCTACTTGATCTATTTCGAGCTATTCAGTCTAACAGGTCTATTGTAACCCTCAATCTTTCAATTGGGTTTGATACCCTTGCAATTGAAACACCAGTCAATCTGCCACAAGCGATAATCATGAATATACCACCAACATCTATCTTTATCAAAGTAAAGGAAAGGCAGAAAATAGTAAAGGCACTACGCAAAATGATTGAGAAAAATAACTGTGTACAAAATCTGTCTATAACGCGAACCGAGTCTATTCGAGATAATGTTTTTCACTGGGCAGATGACACATCAAACTTTATGTCTGCCCTTGCATTCAAATCTACAGTAACAAAGCTTACCATTTCATGTAATCTACTTTATGTTCCTCTATTGGGAAATATACTCAAGCAAAACAAAACACTGACTTCCCTCACGCTGAATGAAGTCGACTCAATGTATAAAGGTGCACTGAAATCTTCAAGAGGGGTCTTCATTTTTCTAGCACAGGGGTTGAAACAAAATACAACTCTAAAGAGGCTGTGCCTTAATTCCTCAAAGTTTCATTTTTCTGGTCAATCTTATCCAAAGTGTGAACATTTTGTCGTTGACTACTTAGTTTTTATGAATGGAATCGGAGAAGCAGAAATAGATTCAAACAATCCCTTTTTTCATTTACTAAAAGCTATTCGAACCCATTCATCTTTAGAAGAGTTAGTATTTGACTATTACTCAGACCTTCAACAATTAAAACTTCCGCAGTTACCTAAAGAAGTCCAACAATTTTGTTTATTCTCTGACAAAAATCAGAAAGCTTTGTTTGACCTACTTCTACACAATAAGTGCTTAAAATCACTCACTATCTCAGGATATAATTTTACTGAGGAACAACTAGGGCAAGCAGCACGAGCTCTAGTTCTCAATGGCCGTCGAACACATTTGTATATGATGCTAACAGAGAATTTAAGTAAAGATGATACTAAAATGGACGACTTAGTTATCCAAGATGATGGTAGTGAGATTCCACATTCGGATGCAATACGAGCTCTAGCTATGCTCGATCGAACCAAAGCAAGTATTGATTATGATCCCCAGTTACTAAAG